>NC_067136.1:4787900-4812540 GCF_021347895.1 Acanthochromis polyacanthus
TACCCGCTGTGGTAATCACATCTGAAAGTGGTTTTATACCGGCGGATTCATGAGAATCTAAGCTTTCCATCGGCGTATAGTGTTTGTATAATTGCGTTTGCAGTTTCGCACATTTAGCAAATTGCTGATGCAGATCTCAAAGTGCACCGCGGGCGGGACACTGAAGCGCAACTGAATAATAATAATAAATAATTCACAGACATGTTGGGACGTAATACGAGTTAGCAGAGCTGCCGCTAAGGTTTACTCTGCTCTTACGTTATTCTGCTGCTCACTGTAATGTTAGTAGTAGTTGTGAGATGCAGAGTACTGGGATGTTTATTACAATTTCGGAAGAGCTTTCTGCATTTACCTTTGGACACGTGTTTTCTGTCCGGAGCTTCTCACACAAGAAAACTTTTCCTCTCACTCTCCAGTGTGTCTGAGGACAGCTTCTTCTTCGGAGGCTCTGCCTCTGCCGCTTAACCAATCAGAGGACGGGGTGAACAGTGCAGGAGACAGCAGGCAGGAGAGAGAGAGGCGCGGCTGCATCTGAGCCGAAATCACCCAGTTTTAAATTGATTTCTTCATATCGGCCGGTCAGATTAAAAAAAGGCCGATGCGATATACGTCAAATTTCCAAATATCGGCGCCGATAATCGGCCCGACCGATAATCGGTCGATCTCTATTTTCATTATTTCAGTGTCTTCAGTTTCAATGAGCTGATTTACCTGTTTTGCTGTGACAGGAGGATCATCCTGCATGAAAGTTACTGGCTGATTGGATGGTGAACGGAGGACAGGAACCTCATGTTGTTGAAGAAGGTTCTGATAAACATTCAGTCTGTAGCTGTAGAAGAAGACAAACATTCCTCAGACCATGACTCTCCCTCTGCCTTCATTGATTCTTTACACTTTGGGTTCAGTCTTTCTTTAGTCTGATGATGAATAAAATGTTTCCAATCAGACACAAATAAATGAAACTTTGATCACTGAAGTGAACCTCAGACAAGTCCTCGTCTGTCCACTAACATGCTCCTCAGAACCGTCCTCCTGAACTCCAGGATGAGGTCTTTGGTTGTGTCTAGTTTAGAACTGGATGGAGGACCAGTAAGGTTAGGGTTAACCTGAACCCTAACCCTACTGGAACCTCAGATAGACCTTCTGTACTGTTCTCCTCGCCACCTGTGGTCTGTCTGAGAGGAAGTCCAGGGACCAGGTTCAGGTGGGTCTGGGTTCTCCCGGGTCTACCAGCTCAGCATTCAGCTCCATGGTTCTGATGGAACTGAAAGGTTGGAGTAATCCAGGAACAGTAGCTGAGATCTTGTTTAATGGATGAAGAACCACTGATCTGATAGAGTGAAAGGAGAACTGAAAGTTCCACTGAATCTGAAGCCACAGACCCGCAACAGATATAATTAATGATAGTATGTAGAGAACTGTTCTTTAAAGAACCCCTAAATGTAACCCCTAAAAAACCATCAAAGAACTGTGTCAAGAAATGGTTCTTTGATGGTTTTCTAGGGGCACATTTAGGGGTTCTTTAAAGAATCTACTTTTACTAAAGTTGTTTGGAGCACCTTTTGTTGTGAGTAAAGGAACCATTATTTCACAGTTCTTTAATGGCACATGTGGGAATTCTTTAAAGAAAAGGTTCCTTATAGAGCCTGTTTTTACTAAACTTCTTTGGAGTGCCACTTACAGTTAGTAACGAAAGCATTCTTTGATGGTTCTTTGGGGACATATGGGGGTTCTTTAAAGAATGGAATAAAGCAATGGTTCTTTAAAGAACCCATGTTTGCTAATGTTCTTTGGCGCGTCATTTATAGTGTATAAGGAATCGTTCTGTGATGTTTCTTTGGGGGAACATTTAGGGGTTCTTTAAAAAAACATTTGAAGAAATGGTTCCCTAAAGCGTTAAGTTGGGCTAAAGTTCTCTGGAGAACCTTTAATGGTTTGTAAAGGAACCACTATTTCATAGTTATTTAAAGGCACATGTGAGAGTTCTTTAAAGAACATTTGAAGAAGAGGTTCCTTAAAGAATCTGTTTTTCCTTAAGTTCTCTGAAGCACCATTGATAGTGTGTAAAAGAACCGTTCCTTGATATATTTTGTAGAGAACCTCTTGCTGAAAGCCTCTTTGTGGAACTTTAAATGGTTCTTCCAGCTGTTTTAGATCTAAAAGATGGTTCTGCCCTGCTAGTGACATGGTGGAGTTCTGCTGATAATAGACGTTTGTTCTCCTTTTATGTTCCTGTCTCTGTTCTTGGTTTATGATGTTCTCCAATGTGTTCTATCTGCTCTACAGTCGTTGAAGGAGGTTCTCATCCTTAACTGTTTATTCTATGGAACGGACTCCAGATGGAAGAGAATGGAGCTGCTAGCATTAGCATGGCTAATCCTATCTAGCCTATGCTTTTAGTGCTATGCTAATGGAACTACTAGCATTAACCAGCTAGCGTACAGCTATACGATATACTGGAACTGTTGGACTGCTTCGTTCTACCATCTCCTGGACTACTGGACAACGTACCCAAGAAGATACTCATCATGGAGACGGTCCTCATCAAGATAGAAAGACCAGACAACGGGTTTATAGAGCTACGTAGCTTCTGCTACCATAAATACTAATCCGCAACCCCTACTACCTGAAAAATAGCCAGCAGGGCCGGCCGCTGGCATAAACACTCTATGCCGTTGTTTATAGCCACATCCACTAGAGGGGGCCACACCACAGTAAGTGTGTGATTCACATTTTGTCCCTGTCTTCATGGGCGTAACGGACGCGGGGTACGAGTGGGACATGTCCCCCGTATGGAATGAATTTCCTATCACAATTCAAGAGCATTTTAAATTGATCTGAGGGCAGCATTTATCAATTTCATTCTCAGATTTTGTGATATTGTCTCTCAGAACTCTGCTCTCAAATTTGCTCTGCGTGCTCAAACTGTGTCCTTTCACTCGGTTACGATGCTGCTCGCGCAGATTTCCTGCGCTCAAACTCAAACTCTTCCTCTTGCTCTCATGGAACTTCTGCTCACGGATCTCTGCTCTGCTCTCAGATTTTTGTGTATCAACGCTGTCAACCAATAGAAGGCCGGCGAGCTTTGACCAATCACATTATCCCTGTTTGTATACGGGTGCGTTCGCTGTTTTCAGAGGAGCGTCGCATACGGGCGGGCACTCTTTCAACAGGTTTTATCCACTCCCTACCTCCGGGACTGTAATAAATGTGATTTCTTTTATTTTTTGACCACTGTTGGAATAAAATATCATTCAATGCATACAACAGCGTCTGAGCTTCTCATTAAAACGGCTATATTGTATAATAATAGCGGCATCGAACACTGCTCTTTGAGGTGTCCTGGTGGAGAAAACAATGTCACCATCCTGAAGCTAGCAGCGGGTTGTGGGTGGGCGGCATGGTGGGGGAGGGGGGGTGGCGTGGGTGGGTGGCGGGGGGTGGGACGGTGGGGGGGCGGGGGTTTGGGGTCTGGGGGGCGGGGGGGGCCGGGTTGTGGGGGAGGATGGGGGGGGGGCGGGTGGTCGTGGGGGAAGTGGGGCTGTGGGCCGGTGGGGCGCCGTGGGGGTCCGCTATGGCCCGTTCTGCTGCGCGGGCCTTGGGGCTCTGTCTGTGTCGGGGGGGTCGCTCCGGGCTCCTGGGCTGGGTCTCCGCTTGGTGGCTCCTGTGGGGGGGCTGGGTGGACCTCCTTGGGCTGGAGGGGACAGCTCCCTCCTTTTGGTGGAGGTTTTCATGCATGCCAGACCCACCACACCGGCACCTACCAAAACTCAATAGAGTTTGTTCCTCCGGTTGCTGAGTCAGTGGAGGTTGCTGGGTTAGTGTCTGTGGATCTCACTCTGCTTTATCTATCCTTCTTGTGGCCTCCTGACATCTTCATGATTGATCCAGTTGGGACTTTGTCGTATTAGGTGTTTGTGAAGGGTCTTAGATTTGTAAATGGTTTTAAGGTGTGAATTAAAGAGTACAAACAAATAAAATGCACCTTTTCTCTTAGAACACTGTCTATGCCTCACCTCTCTGTCTGTCCTGTGTTTGTTTTATGTTTCACTTGGGTGTGTACAGCCCTCAATGGCATAATGTAGGAAACAGCTTGAAATAAACATGATAGGTTAATTTGCCATGAGGGCCGGTGATGGTCACAGTCACAAAGAAGAAAAAAAAGTTGCACATGAAGCTTAAGCAATGGCACCATGAGTGGTTGGTGTCATTTTTGAGTGGACTTGCAGACAAAAAAAAAACCAAAAAAACCAAAAAAAAACATATATATGTAAAAGTTATATGTCAGAGAAAATCATACTACATATATAAATCATGTATGGAGTATCAATATAATCAATATATCTGAAAACAATATATTTAAATCATATCTGGAGTATTAATATAATCAATATATCAGAGAAAATTGTTATATAAATCATATATAGACTCAATATAATTCATACATATATATTAAAGATATATATCAGAAATGAATATATATATATATATATATATATATATATATATATATATATATATACATATATATATATATATACATATATATATATATATGTATATATATATATATATATATACATATATATGTATATATATATATATATATACATATATATATATATATATACATATATATATATATATGTATATATATATATCATATAGATGTACAAAGCAGAGAGAATAAAATGTAATGTAAATGTAAATTCTCAAGTTAACACAAGAACATGACATCCCTGCCCTAAACCACATTTACACATGTACAAACGTTTTACAGCTAAAACCAATGAAAGAGGACTGTTTTGCAGAGCTTCTTTCTCATGCTCCCTTTCTGCAGGTCAAGACAGGTAAGTTTGGCAACATGGTGCAGCCACGGACACAACCAATGACAACAAGCTGGAATGATGGTTGTTGATACCAATCTGTTTTTCTTCAATGTGTTCCCCAAGCAGAAAAACCACCTCCATTCCAATCTCCTCCCAGACGTTGTGTGTGACTGTTGACACCTTTGGAGCTTGTTTTGTTGAAGCCTGGAGAATCATCCTCAACTCTCAGCACCTTATAATAATAATAAAAAAATTATATTTATATAGCGCTTTACACAGTGCTAAAAGACACTTTACAGTACAGAGAAAATAAAGAACAAAGCAACTTTAACATGCAAATATAAAAAAAAATAAACAAGATTATAAAATCCAACCTTCACTGTGCCTTGTGATGGAATCAGTAGGCCTCCATTGTTTTTCAGAGCTAGAAGGTGGGAGCTCTCGTCAAATGATGATGGTACAGCATCTCTGACCAAGCTTGAACGGCACACATCACCTTCAAAATGAGAATGGAAGATTTGGGAGAGTCTATACAAAAACATCTTACAAAAGAGGTCAAGAGGTTTTCTTCAAGTTTCTTCCAACCTTTCTTCAACAAAACTCCTATTTTGATGCATATCTGTTGATAATGAACCCAAACTGCTTAAACTGTGAAGAACCTTGTTTGCAAACTATTCTACAGTCAGATGTTCAGTTGTCTGTATTTTTAAGTAAGTGGGGGGGGTATGACACATTAGAGCTAGCTTACTGTTGTTAGGGTGAATTACATGTGAACAGTACAGTCTGTGCCACCTGTGTAAAATTCACTGCTCAATGTTATACCAGTAATATTTGTTTTAGCTTTCCTGTGTCAGTTGTAATCTAAGTCAGTGTTATAGAATATGACTTATAAAGTCTCAGTTCACAGACGGGTCAACACCAGCAGTAAACATAGCCTCGCTAGCTGGCCATGATTTCGCTGGTGGGCATAAATACAGCACAGTAATGTTCCATTCACAGAATACAACCAATAGTAATGTTCAATCTTACTTGTGAAAAGTAATCCCTCGTGCCCTGTTTTCGACGATCCGGTGATTTGAACAAGAATATGCGGCACAGTGCTCTGGCATCTGGTTCTTTCTGCTGCTGAACTGTAAGTACGATGACCGGACCAAGATGGCAGCCGTCCCCGAGCGGCGTCATGGTGACATTGTTTTCTCCACCAGGACACCTCAAAGAGCAGTGTTCGATGCCGCCATTATTATACAATATAGCCGTTTTAATGAGAAGCTCAGACGCTGTTGTATGCATTGAATGATATTTTATTCCAACAGTGGTCAAAAAAATAAAAGAAATCACATTTATTACAGTCCCGGAGGTAGGGAGTGGATAAAACCTGTTGAAAGAGTGCCCGCCCGTATGCGACGCTCCTCGGAAAACAGCGAACGCACCCGTATACAAACAGGGATAATGTGATTGGTCAAAGCTCGCCGGCCTTCTATTGGTTGACAGCGTTGATACACAAAAAATCTGAGAGCAGAGCAGAGATCCGTGAGCAGAAGTTCAGTGAGAGCAAGAGGAAGAGTTTGAGTTTGAGCGCAGGAAATCTGCACGAGCAGCATCGTAACCGAGTGAAAGGACACAGTTTGAGCACGCAGAGCAAATTTGAGAGCAGAGTTCTGAGAGACAATATCACAAAATCTGAGAATGAAATCGATAAATGCTGCCCTCAAATCAATTTAAAATGCTCTTGAATTGTGATAGGAAATTCATTCCATACCCCCGCACTTTCCACATCTGTCCCCTCTGTCCCCCCGCACTATTTTCAGCCGTTACAACCATAGACATAATAAAGAGTAGACGCAGTGAGAAATACGGCCGCCATCTTGGTCCTGTCATCCGCTCCACTCAGCGCTGTTTGACAGCGCATTTAATCCATCTTAACTCTGAATATTAAACTGGTTTTCACGCGTTTTTTATTTTTATATTTTGCTGCAAACATCATGCATGTAGCTATGATACAGGACAAATGGTTCAGCGTATTTTAATATTCATAGCGGGAATAATAGATCATAATAATAATAATAATAATAGGTAATAGAATATTCTGATATTAAGCTCGACTGTAGACAGGTATTTTGCAAACACTGTAAACACACACACACTAATATATGTTAGAGAAGCAGATAATGGCAGTAAAGTCAATCATTTTAATAATTTGAAGAGACAATATATGATTACGCTATATATACATATATAAACAACAGCTGAACCCGTTATTAGCATCCAGTAACGTGTTTTCCCGAGCTGTCTTTGAATGCACCATGAGCGCATGCTAACGCAGGTGTTCCACAGGAGACGTGCTGCTGTGCTGAGCAGTGCTGAACGTGTGTCTGGAGTAATGTTTAGCAAACCAGCCAGAGCTAGCAAGAAGCAAAAAACTTTACACAGTTCTTTCCAAACAAACCGGGTAAGTTGTGTGACCTTGTTGGATGCAAAAAATGTTAGACTTGTTAGCTAAATGATGACAAGGTAAAACGTGGCAATATATCAATATGTTAAGCTAGTTAACAATAATTTAAATGTTGTTGCCTCTGTTACATTACTGCTAATTAGTTTATTCTTGGAATAAACCCAGTCCTCTTTCATTTCTGGGCAGAAGATGTGCTCACAATTGCTCTCCATGTATTTAAGTCTTTTGGTCCCAAAAGAGGAGAGTCAGGGAGGAGAAAAAAGAACAGGCTATCTATGGTATAAATTTACAACTATTTTTACTGCTTCTCTTTCTAATTCTATCTCAGAATTTTGATTTTCAGATGTTTTAATGATTATTTCCATAACAAAGAGCAGAGTCAGGCAGGAGATGGACCAGAGGCAGCAGTAATGTGACCATGCAGGGTCTGCAGAGGTGAAAAAATATATAAGTGGCTGAGAAAAAAAATGTATCTATGGGTTAAAGTGATTATGAGGTTAAATTCTACTGTAGTTTTTACTCTTCCTAATGCTATTTCAGAATGTTTCTTACCACATTTTTAATGTTTATTGCCATAACAGAAAGAGCAGAGTCAGGGAGGAGATGGACCAGATGCCAGCAGCAGGGACAAGGATGTAGGGTCTTTACAGGTAAGGAGAGATTATAACTTCCTGAAAATAAGATATCTATTGCAGGGAGAAACCAGGCAGTACTGATCATTTCATGTTCAGTGTTTGGCACCTTTGGCTACTCGTCCAGTAGATGTTCAAGGGACATTGTTGTCAACTCAACTAGAGTTTGGCCACTAAAACTTTAGATTTTATAGTTTAAAGTTTTATACTTTATAGTTTAAAGAACTGGCCTAGTTGGTCCCCTGGTATTGTACTGTGGCTGTTAGGGATTATGTGGCTCTTTAGCCACTAAGGACGGTGCAATTAAATGTAAGAGAATGATAAATCGCTCTGAAAAATTTGTCCCCCTCACTTCTGAGATGGTGGTTACGCCCATGCCTGTCTTTATTCCAATAAAACATAAATCATCATGGTAACATATCAATTTAAACTGGCTTATTAGAAAACTATACGGGAAAAATACAGGAAAGAAAAAATAAACCAGCAGTCAGTTGGTGACTCCATGCTTCATGTGTAAGTTAAGCTACTGTGACACCACGGCACCGTTTCAAACTTGATCGATTACACTGGTCTGGAGAAGCCACAGATGGAAAAGCAGTAGCACTAGAGATGGCATCATGGCTCCAAAAAGGAAGTTCAGGAGTGGGCTGAATATTTGCTGTCAATCATGTGCATGTGTGTTTTAACCCAATTACAAGCTGTGCACGTGATTTGGTAGTTGCCCTGTGCATGTTTTGGGGCCACAAAAAAAATGTTGCTTAGGGCCACCAAAGTCCTAGGGCCGGCCCTGATAGCCAGTACTGATCTGTGTTCATCTCTGAGGCGTTCATGAACTCTGTGAGTCTGACTCAGTGATTCTCAGAGACTGGGCTTGGAGTGATGGACCAGACAGTCTCATAGACCTGAACAGGTGTCCTCAGGTACATATGGACAGAGACAGAAACTCTGGGAACAACCGGGGTGGACGATGCATCTAGATCAAGGACAGGTCCGTCTGCAAGTCATACCAGAAACAGGAAGTGAGGAGTTGTCGTCCGAGGACAGAAAAGAGGAAGTGGAAGAAGATTCCTGTCTTCTCTGGACTTCATGACTTTAGAAGCTCATATTTCTCGAAGAATATTCACTGCTCTTCAAATGTTCTGGTGGTTTTATGGTTCTTGTTCTACCTGTACAGATGAACCTCCGTCAGTGAACACACCTCACCTGTCTGACAGTAGAACACCTGATCAGGTGGTTCCGTCCAATCAGCTGCCAGAAAAAAACAGCATCATTGTACTGGTGTTGAGGTGAAACAGACCAGTAGAACCAGTAGAACCAATAGAATCAGTAGAAGCAATAGAACCAGTGGAACCGGCTGGGTTCTCCTGCAGATGTTATCCTGAGGAACATTTATTAAACATCAGTCAGAGTCACATTAAAGAGTTTTATTGATTTATTTATTTTGTTTTCAAACATCATAGAGAAAAACTCAGTTTAGAAATCATCAGACTTTACTGTGATGAAGAATCCATCAATAATCAATAAGCTGATTATCAAACACCTGCAGAAGGAACCAATCAGAGAGAAGATCAGCATTTACACCAGATCCCTGCTGGTTGTGGGTCTTTGTCTGTTTTTTTTTTTTTTTTTTTTTTTTTTTTAGTAATCTGTGTTTGTCTTCATCACCTGAACTCATCGTCTGGGGAAAGTCCCGACTCTTCCACTTCCTGTTCAGTCAGCAGCCAATCAGAGAGCAGCTGCTGCTGTGTCATCAGTTACCAGGAAGCTGCTTGTTGAACAGACCATCCAGTACTTCAGTTAAAGTACTGCAGTAGTAGAAGTACTGTGACTGTATTAAATATGTTGTAGAGAACAAACAGCTGGAATGGTGGGTAGAACCTCAGAACTGGACTTTATAGAGTTCTACTATTCTCTGTGCCCAGCTGGAATGGTTGGTAGAACCTCAGAACTGGACTTTATAGAGTTCAACTGTTCTTCTCTGTGACCAGCTGGAATGGTTGGTAGAAGCTCAGAACTGGACTTTATAGAGTTCTACGGTTCTCCTCTGTGATCAGCTGGAATGGTTGGTAGAAGCTCAGAACTGGACTTTATAGAGTTCTACTGTTCTTCTCTGTGAACAGCTGGAATGGTTGGTAGAACCTCAGAACTGGACTTTATAGAGTTCTACTGTTCTTCTCTGTGAACAGCTGGAATGGTTGGTAGAACCTCAGAACTGGACTTTATAGAGTTCTACTGTTCTTCTCTGTGACCAGCTGCTTCATGTAGAAGTTTAACAACATCTGAGGAGGATTTTACTGGAAATGATCCTTTTAGTGTGAACGTCTAGAACCTGGAACCTGGTCTGGTCCAACTTTAACATCAGGTTCTACTGATGGTAGAACCTCAGCAGGTGGAGAAACTAAAGACTGTATTTCAGTAGAAACATGGATCCATCCATAAACAGAGCTGTGAAGAAGTTTCCTGAGGTTTCTGCTGCTTCACTTCATTTTCCTGATTCAAACTCTGGTGTTTAATGTTTCATATTAGTCTGAACTCTGTAGCAGTTGATAGACACCTGGAACCAGAACTCCTTCTATGAACTTTATTCCATGTGATTCAGCTGTTTTCTGCTGGAGAATGACTGAAACCAGACCTGATCCACCGCCAGTCCAACAGCCAATCATAAAACCTGCTGCTGATGACTCACTGGTTACCGGGAGAACAGAGAAGCTGCTGGATGACCTCAGAGCAGAGACAGAGCTGAGACGCCCCCTGGTGGAGAACCATCCAGTAGTTTGAGTCTTCAGATCTGGAAGCTGAACTCTCAGGACTCCACATTTAGAACTTTTATTTCTAGACAGCACCACCTGCTGCAGTGGAGGATCACTACAGGGAACAAGTTCCAGTTCTAAAGGAGGATTTCACTCAGAATATACTTTAAAAGCTTTATTCAAGGAGTATTCCACACAAAGTACTACTTCCTGTCCAAGTATCTCTAGTTTAAAGGTTTATTCAAGGAGTATTCCACATAAAGTACTACTTCCTGTCCAAGTACCATGAACTACAGTGTCTTACTTTTGTCCAGCAGAACACTGTCGTCTTTTAAAGTTTATGTCATTGCCCTTAGATTGATCACTCTTCATAGACACACAGCTGGGTTCTGGTCCTGGTCCTGATCCTGGTTTTGATGGATCCTGGTAGACAGAGAGGAAAGCAGCAGCTCAGTAAGTCCAAACTCCCACCTCTCCAATAACAACCTCTTTGAGCAATTCCAGTCTGGTTTCCACTACCACCACAGCACAGAAACAGCTCTACTTAAAATAACCAACAACCTCCTGATGGCAGCAGACTCTGGACTCTTATTCATCCTCATCCTTCTCGACCTAAGTACAGCTTTTGGCACACCCCTGGACTGGTTTACATCACATCTCTCTGGCTGCACTCAGTTCATTCAGTTACAAACATTCACATCCCATTCATCTCCTCTCTCCTCCGGCATTCCCCAAGGCTCTGTTCTTGGTCCCGTCCTCATCATCTTCATCATTTATCTTCTCCCCCTTGGCCACATATTCAGTAAATATAACAATTTCATTGCAATGTGGACGACACCCAGCTCTACCTCTCCTCCAGCCCTGTTTATACATTTATAAGTAATAAACATTGAATATTACATCATCTGTGTTATATCCTTCAGAGGCTGGATATCAGTAAATCAGTTTATCATCAATATATTTATTATCAATAAATCAGTTTATTATCAATATATTTAATATAAATAAATCAGTTTATCATCAATATATTTAATATCAATAAATCAGTTTATCTATCAATATATTTAATATCAATAAATCAGTTTATCTATCAATATATTTAATATCAATAAATCAGTTTATCTATCAATATATTTAATATCAATAAATCAGTTTATCATCAATATATTTAATATCAATAAATCAGTTTATCTATCAATATATTTAATATCAATAAATCAGTTTATCTATCAATATATTTAATATCAATAAATCAGTTTATCATCAATATATTTAATATCAATAAATCAGTTTATCATCAATATATTTAATATCAATAAATCAGTTTATCATCAATATATTTAATATCAATAAATCAGTTTATCTATCATTATATTTAATATCAATAAATCTGCTGGAGCCAGATTCAGTATATCATCAAAATACTGATCCAAAGCTTCCTGTCCAACATCAACAGGCATGAGACACGGATCCTGAAACATACAGTGCTGCTGTCTGTCATGTAAAAGCTCGTCATCATTATCAGCAGGTGCCTCACCACCTTCTACTGTGTCAGCATCAGCAATTGTACTATCATCTTCCTGACAAAATGCATTGACCCATTCATCATTAAATTCTACATCTTTATAATGCCTATTTGCTCCCTTTAAATACTGCAAAGCCTGCCTTATGTGCATTGTGTCAACAAATTGGTACTCATAGTGTCCCTTATAAGTTAACTTTCGCTTTAGTTTTACAGGCAACAGTGAGCCCTCCATATTAGACCGAGGCAGCAAATTGTTGGTCTGCACAATATTTGCAGGAACACATGTCACTGGTCCATGTACTCCATTTTGCCCACCTTTTGGTAACGCTAACATTTTCTGAAATGGAATGTGTAATGATATTAAATGCTGCTCTAAACTATTCAGTTTTGCTAAATGTGGTGGAATGGGATCGAGTCCCAATTTGTTGACAGCACACTCAGCAGGCATTTCACCAAGGACAACAAGGGACCCAGAGAGAGGCCTCAACTGCATCATCGCTTCCTTTCCCTCATCCAACAGATCAAGGACAACAAGGGACCCAGAGAGAGGCCTCAACTACACCATCGCCTCCTGCCACTCATCCAACAGATCAAGGACAACAAGGGACCCAGAGAGAGGCCTCAACTGCATCACCGCCTCCTGCCCCTCATCCAACAGATCAAGGACAACAAGGGACCCAGAGAGAGGCCTCAACTACACCATCGCCTCCTGCCACTCATCCAACAGATCAAGGACAACAAGGGACCCAGAGAGAGGCCTCAACTACACCATCGCCTCCTGCCACTCATCCAACAGATCAAGGACAACAAGGGACTCAGAGAGAGGCCTCAACTACACCATCGCCTCCTGCCACTCATCCAACAGACCAGGGCCGGCCCAAGCCTTCAGTGGGCCCTAAGTGAAATTTACCTTGGGGGCCCCCCACGAACGACTTCAGTGCAAAATCTGAATATATGTCAAGTAGTGATGGGTAGATGAGACCCCATTATGTGTGTCACACTTTTCCCTCATTGTATCATTCATGTATCACACAGTGTCGGTTTGACTAATTGGTGCCACGAGTGGATTAAGAAATGTACTGCAGCCAATGAACAATAAAGTTTGAAACACTTTGTGATGAATGAGCGTGACTGAAGGTAATGCAACTATTTTTTAAACTGTATGTCTAAAAATAAATACAAATAGACTTGAAAGTGTTTTTGTTTGATAGAGAAAGTAGGCCTACATGTGATAAATTGAATGTTATATTGTCATTAAAATGTAGGCTTCAGTGCTTTGTGCCTGTTGTGACCACAGTCAATGTCAAGTGTTTATAATTTTCTCAATAAACCCAGTTGTGTTACCATGCAGGAAATCATACTGGTAGTAATTTTTAAGCCCCAAAATTATAATTCATAGCATGTATTTCAGCAGTTTTTATGCTTTTACTTTACAGCAAATGCTTCTTTACTTTCACTTCACTGAATTACTTTTACATTTATTGGGGTAAATTTTGACCCAATTTACTTTTACTCAAGTAATGTAATCAAGTTCTTTGATCATTACTGACTATGTTGATGTTGGAAGTTCATTTAGATGTTTTTTTTAAAGTTTCCTTCATCTTTTAACAGAAATTACCTGTAAGGTTGCTTAGCTTACTTTTTATTACAAATGATTGTAAAACAGAAAAACATATTTTATATTTGAAAAGGCACATGACATGTTTATATTATTATAGATGGAAGATCTTTTCCAAAAGGACAATTCAAAATATTTTGATTTTATAACATACATAAAAAACCAAGTTCTCTAGAACACTAAAATCTTTGCTTTCTGGCTTTTCTGTGAGCAAAGTCATCTATGACATCATCATAGATTTCATTGGCAATCTTGTTGTTGATACTTATTACTGCAAGTCCACTGAGTCTTTCTTGAGACATTGAGGATCTCAGATAGCTTTTGATCAGCTTGTGTCGTCTGGATGTAAAAGGTTGGATTATGGCCGTTTTTTGTGGAATATTTTCATCTGTAATAATAAACCCGGAAATGTGAGTCGCGCTGTGTACGTTGAAGCCGTGTACAGAGAAAGGATGGATGGATATTCGTTGTTTGTCGGACAAATGTGTTTTCTCACCCGCTGTGGTAATCACATCTGAAAGTGGTTTATACCGGCGGATTCATGAGAATCTAAGCTTTCCATCGGCGTATAGTGTTTGTATAATCGAGTTGGCAGTGTCGTTCTATTTCGAAAAATGCTTATGAAAATACCAAACCGCCCTAACCCTAACCCTATATCCAACCGGAGGAGGAAAAGGCGCCGTGGCAAACAAGACTCAGACTGAGCCCTAAACTTGCGATGCTCACATTATTTATCAAAACAAAAAAGTCATACAACCTACCTTTATCCTTGTTTTTTTTTCCTGCTCCTCCAACCGTTTTCTCTTTCTTTTTTGTGCCCCTGAGAGGTACATTTTCTTGGACGGCAACATTTCTGTTTGCTTCTGTCCGTCATTGAGCAATGACACTGTCAGTGAACTTGCGCAGCCGCTAAGGTATTCTGCCGCAGGAGTAACTAGGTCCACTTACTGATACCATCCAAGGTTGACATACTTGGCAACCTAGCTGGCATTAGAAAATTATACCAAAATTATTGTTGTACAACCCGGAACAATGGTTATTCATTGTTTTGTTTTGTTTCTAATTTTTTTACAATTACACTTGCTTTTTATTAAGGACTCTGGGGGGCCCCCTGGTGGTGGTGGGCCCTAAGCGACCGCTTAACTCGCTTATGCCTTGGGCCGGCTCTGCAACAGACCACTGTCCATCTTCACCCCCACAGCAAGAGGAAACCTCCCCTAACTCCTTACCCTCCCCGGCCAGTCTCTCTCCTTCCCCTACTCATCTGGATTTCACAGATGACATGAAAAGGCGTGTTAATGCTGGAACAAAACTGACACCACGCCGAAATCCCATGTCCTTGCCAACTAGTCTTGTCTTTGAAAATTCAGTTGTTTCTGATGTCTGATATGTGCCAGGTCCAGGCTTCAAAGCTGATATTAATGTCATCAACCAGGAAAAGCCGGGGCCTTATGGGAATCAGGTAACCAGTATTTCTGTCCTAGTAGGCAACAGAAAAAGAAAGGTGGCTATGTCAAGACACAGAAAGAAAAAGCTTTTAAATATATTACATATTGTTTGTGAACTGCAAACAACTTCTGCTCACATGGCAGCCAAAACTCCTCAAACTTTAAAGATGGCTCTATTAAACATTAGATCTTTAGCAGGGAAGACATTTTTAATTAATGATTTTATTATTAAGCACAATCTTGATTTTATGTTTTTAGCTGAAACTTGGTTAGACCAAAATAACAGTACAGCTGTTCTCATCGAGTCGACCCCTCCCAACTTCAGTTTTATCAGTGAGGCCAGGGTGCACACGAGGGGGGGGCGGTGTTGCAATTCTATTCAAAGAATCTTTTCAATATCAGCAGTTATCCTTTGAACATTTCTCCTTGTTTGAGTACATAGCCCTTCAACTGAAGTCCTCATCTTGAGTTGTGCTACTTAATGTTTACAGGCCTCCTAAATACTGTGCAAACTTTTTTGATGATTTTAGTGAACTGCTGTCTATGATCTGCATTGATTTTGACTGTGTAATTATTGCTGGCGACTTTAACATCCATATTGACAATCCTCAGGGCAGAGGTACTATAGATCTATGTAACACTCTTGACAACTTTGGGTTGGTTCAGCATGTAACAGAGGCCACACATGACAAAGGGCACAGTGGCGTTTTTTTGCACAAGCTAACTAGGCGGCCGCCTAGGGCGGCAAACTCAAGGGGGTGGCATGATGAAGGGGAAAAAATATCATTAAATACAATTCCCTTCATAAGCACGCAGCTGAGTAAGCATCCATTGACACTCTGATGGTGTTACCTTACATAACAAATGGCGCCCTCTTCAGGTCAAGACTCAGAAGTGCGCCCTCTGCTAACAAATGGACAGTGGAATATACCAAATCAGAAAGGCGAGAGGGGTGCGAGTTTACCGGTGACTGGGCGCGACAGACTGACGCAGGTTAATTGGTGGCTGTACTAATTCAAAGCCTTAGTAAGAGCCCGCATAGTAGCGACATATCAGACTACTTCAATAAAGCTTTTTTCACACATTCCACCTAACAAAAAGAAAAACGCTATTCTCACACGTACACCTTGTTTCCAATTACAGACAATAAGATGTTCGTTATTTGGTACAGTCCGCCTCCTGAGTGAGATCGGCTTTCTGGTTTGGCAGTGATAAGCATTAACCACACCATTGCTGAGAAACTAACATATGACCAGATAATTGATGACTTTGCTCGCATTAAGGCAAGACGGAAACATTTTTAGATACAGTTCAACGACTGTACTTGGTTCTATTTGTTGTTTTAATACTTGAAAACAAACTTATGTTTGCTTTAGACATTGAGATAAGTGAAGTGTGGTGATTTTCTTATTTTCAGAGTGTATTTAACTTGTAATTGCTTACAGTTTTTATTATATTTATTAATGTCAAAATATTGTTTTTGCACTAAAGTACAAGTAATATAAAAACATAATAAATATATTGTTCTTTTCGCTTTAAAAGCTTTTTTCTATTATTTTGAGGGGAGGGGTGTGTGTGGGTGTGTGGGTGTGGGTGTGTGTGTGGGGGGGGGGGGGCGTCAGCAAGGTACTTGCCTAGGGAGTCAATAAGGCCAGAACCGCCACTGAAAGGGCAGACGTTAGACCTACTTATCTCCAAGGGTCTGAGTATTTCCAATGTTACAGTGTCTGACGTTGGTCTTTCTGATCATTCCTGTGTTTTCTTTGAGAGCACTGTCTCGGTGCAGTCAGCAACTTTCACGGAGGTAACCAAAAAACGGTGTCTTACTGAAAACACCTGTGAAATATTTAACCAGCTTTTTCTTCTACACCAGCTCTGTCTTTGGGTTCAGTCGATGAGCTGATAGGTAGTTTTATTTAGGGGCTCAGGCATGGGACATGCCGAGCACCTATTGTTCTCCCGCCACCTATTGTTCTCCCGCCGGGTTTCTTATTATTCCGCTTCTTCCGCCTAAAACTTTGGCTCGCTACTCCTCCCAGGGCTTTGAGAAATCACACACAAATTATATATCAGCGTATGTGGTTTTATGGGGAATCGATGGCTATCTATTTTCTAAGACATTCATTCATATTTGCCAGAGTTATGAGCAAAAAACTGCATTAATTTTTCCACATACACATGAATGGGATTACTGAATCACTCAGAGTGAAGACTCACCTGTTTTCACAACGCCACTGTTTCGCCATACTTTCACCTAGAAACGTCATTTAACCATCAAAACGCAGTGATTTCTCTTGTCTACGCAGGGATGTATTTTATGTCATGCTGACATTCACAGTTTTTGATCAGTGAGTCCTCAAAAAAGTGAAAATTCTCAAAATCTGCTCTCTTTAGAGTGTGTCACGTGACTACGCAGAGTGGAGAAGAGGTGAAAAATCCGCCTGAAACTTTCACGATAGAATCGCTCTCACAACCAAACGACAAGTATTAGGAGAATGACATTTGGTCAGATTGTAGACAATCTACCTGGGATTCAAATGAATCCAAGTTTGAAGACGTAGCTCTTTCTGAAGTGAAATGACAGGCAGCGGTTTACAGCAAAGTCGCACCCTTCTCTCCATAGGCACCCATGTAAACTGAATCATCTCGCTCATGGACGGACAGAGTGTTTTTAAATCGCTGGCGCTCGGTCATTTCTCACAATATCTGGAAAATAATTACATTTCTGGTTAGCCACAGCCTTCCTCTCGCTCACGGTCATTTTAGTTTTCAGCTAGGATTAACGGTTAGCCCGTAATTACCGCCAGAACGCGACGTTGCGCTCCCGTTCAGAAACACTGCTGTCAGGAGCTTCTCTGCCACTGAAGCAGGCGCCATAAAGTCTTCCGCCGTCGCTCGGTCATTTCTCACAATACCTGGAAAATAATTACAGCCACAGGCTTCCTCTCGCTCACGGTCATTTTAGTTTTCAGCTAGGATTAACGGTTAGCCCGTAATTACCGGCAGAACGCGACGTTACGCCGGGCTGAGAACCAGGAAGTACTGCTGAGGTGTAACTAACACTTAACATGGCGCAAGATACACTCACCAGTATCAGTCACTGATAGGTGAATGGATTGGGTCCGTGTATATTTTGGTAATTGGATTTTCCGTTCTAAAGCAGGTATTGAAAAACAAAAAACGAGTGGTTATTTGATTTTCGTTTTCAAAGGCAAAAATTAAAATTGAAATACAAGGCGTTTTTCCTTTTCACGATCAAAAAGGGATATACGAATTTTAAAAAATGCTTCGATTTTCATTTTTTATTCACGATAACAAAAAATAAAACAAGTAAGAGACAGAAACGAAAAAAGGTCCGTTTTTTCGTTTTCTGAGACCGGAAGTGGTCATCAGCAAGGGTGGAGCTAAACAGAGTACGGTGCATAGACTGTAAATAAATGGGTTTTTTTTGTTTGTTTTCATGGTCAGAATGAAAGATCAAGTGGCCGAGCTTAAAATGAATCAATATCGATTTTTTTATTTATTAAGTTTTGCGACGCAAGGGGGCGTGTTTACCTGATTGACAGTTCGTCTGGAATGACTGACAGTCTGGAGGATTAATTCTGATATGGTCACTGGTGGTTTATCGGTGAAGAAGCAGAACCTTTTCCACAGACACTTTTCCTGCCTGTTGGCTTGTTTTAACCATTTTGCTACCTTCGGCTGATTCTACCAGCAGACACTGAAAGTTCGGTAAGTAGGCTAAATGTTTATTTTCTTATCAGTGCCGCTTTTAATGCACTTCATATGCAACTTTCGTGTCAGATATAATGTGTGCCATGCAGTCCAGATGTTGGTGGAGTTTATTTCTTTGTGTATTGACAAGAGAAGAGAGTTAGCATCCAGTAAATATTAGCTTTAATATAAATTAGTGATGCTAACCGAGCGAGCTGCTCAGTCGGAGCCTGATTAAACCTAGTGTAGCATTAAGCTAACGATGTTTGCATTGTGTTTCATGGAAAAGGCTGAAGTGTGTCGTGTTAGTGTAATGTGGTACATTTAGTTAATAAAACTGTGTGGAGACGCTGGTTCTCATTAATGTAACGTTTATAAAACCTAAATGTGATTCAAACAGTAAGGTTAAGGTTCTATGTTGTCAGTAGTCCTAAATATCTGCTGAGTCTCTGAAATTAAACTGGAGAAAACAGTAAATCTACTCTCTAGTCGTTAACATTGTTTAATGACTGATTCACATGTTGTAGTACATCTTAGTGCAGATCAGAAAAATAACCTCCCAGAATATGTCCAAAATAATGATGAACACTACAGTTAATACATTTAAACTGCAGCACAGATAAGCTGGATAATAAAATCCTCTCCTAAAGCTAAAGTGACTACAGGTCTTTCTGTCATTCAGTGCTTGGAAAACTATATGAAATAGGAAATCTTTCCAGGGATACTTTAAAATGAACCTCTGCTGTTGATGCTGATGCTGTGACGTCTGTCTTCATCTCAGGTGTCTCATGTTCACTGTGAGGATCTTCTGAGTGAAGCCACCAGAAGGAAAACCTCATCTGGTGGTGAAGGAGACTGAATGGACGACATCCTCAGTGAACCACTTCCTGTTTAGCTTTCACTGACAGAAGGACAGACCAACTCTTTCAGCAGTTTATTATTCTCTGTTCTTGGTATTCACAGATTCTATTTATCACCTTTAACTTCATCTCTGCTGCTGTAGCAGAAATACAACAGGGTTTCTGCAGGACATTAATAGTTATTAAGTTGATTTTGCAGAAATTAAGGCTTTAAATGACATTAAAAATCATTAAATTTGATTCTCGGTGGCATTAAAATTTCTTTCTGCAGTTTTCAAGAAAATAATTGACAATAATATATTTATAGACTGCGATTTGTCAGATATGTGCATCTGTGTAAACATGCCGAAGCATTGAGATAATTGTTCCAGCCGGGTGGGTACAATTTCTAAAAACTGCATGTTTTTAAAGTGGCCGGCAGGCTGGACCAGGCTGGGAAATGGGGAAACACAAATTCCAGCAAAAATGGCTGAAAAACGTGCATTTCAGAGAATGACTGCAGCCCGTTGGTGTTCAGGGGTGGTTCCCAGATTCAGAAATAGTCAAATGTAGGGTTTTCATATAAAAATAATCTTTTACAAAAAAAACCAAACCTGTGTATTTTGAGTTCATGGTCGTGGCATTAAATTTTTTACAGTATAGCATAAAAATGGCATTAAAAAGCATTAAATTTGACTGACTGATATCTGCAGAAACCCTGTACAATGTTATTTATAGCAGATATGCAGCATTAAAACATCAACACATTCAGCTCAAGAGCTTCATTATTTCCTTCATTGCACATTTAAAAACTGCATTATTTAACAATTGTGAACTGTAAAGATGTGTAAACACGTAATAAATGGATGAAATAAATAATGTGTTGCTGACAGTGAAGTGTAAAAACTGAACAGTCACAAGACAAATATTATGAAGAGAGGAGCTGAATCTGCAGCATTATTGTTCTTAATGGAAGCATGAGGAGGACATCAGTGCTGCTCTTCCTCACAGCGATGGAGAGAAGATTGTTCAGACAACCACAGCTGGATGTTCATGTTCTCTGTAGCTCTCAGTCCATCAGATCAGATGTTCCCAATGATCCAGACCAAGGCTGGAAGGAAAAGACACAAACAGTGAGAAGAAGATCTCCAAGGTTCTTTCAGTCCAACTGCTGGAACTTTAAATATCAGAATGAACACATCAGGGTACGAATGAAACACAACAGAGTGTTGTATTTTGTCCTACTTTCTAATCTTATAGAAATGTTTGTTTTCCTGGTTGAGGCCAAAGAGTATTTTACTGCCTTAGATGGACAATAAAGTTTATTATTTTTATTCTAATGTAGCATTAGCATGAACATGAGCTTCACAGTTATCTGACCGTACACTGTTGTATGAACAGAAGCTGTTAAATAGAGTCTGAAGCAAAGAACAGATATATTAACTCAGAACTGAACTGTTCTTCATTCATTGAACTGAGAGATTAACATTCATCAGAGTTCTGTGTAGGAACGTTAACACAGATTAATTTCTATCTGCTGATCATTAATGAACTGTACCTCGAAACAGCAGTTTCCCTATGACTGATCTATTATGATTGATCAGCTGTGACCTTCAGGACACTTAGCTACACCCAATAGATAACACTGACTAACCGGGATTAGCCTCATTGTAAATACAAAGTTAGGAAACATAAATTGAGATTTATAGAACGACTTTAAAACACGATGTTAGAACAAGTTTATATCAGAGGTTACAGTCTGATGGTAACTTACAGTAACTTCACTGCTTTATATGTGATATTGTCCAGAAGTAGAGAAGAGTACAACTAGTTACAAAGTTGACTTTAACACTTACCTGTAGAGTTTATCTCCCCTTTTGGAAGCTAACGTTGTTAGCAGCAGCGGTAGCAGCGTCCATAAACAGCAGAAGCCGGTAAATGTGGGCGGGACAGAGAGTCCTCGGCTCTGATTCAATCTGACCAATCACGGCTCCACCCTTACTGATGACCACTTCCGGTCTGAGAAAATGAAAAACGGTTCTTATTTCGTTTCTGTCTCTTACTTATTTTATTTTTGTGTTTGTAAATAAAAAATGAAAATCAAAGCATTTTTTAAAATTCGTATATCCATTTTTGATCGTGAAAAGGAAAAACGCCTTGTATTTCAATTTTAATTTTTGCCTTTGAAAACGAAAATCAAATAACCACTAGTTTTTTGTTTTTCAATACCTGCTTTAGAACGGAAAATCCAATTACCAAAATATACACGGACCGGATTGGCTGCTGGGCTTTGGTGTGGGCGGCGTGGGTTCAAATCCAGGATGGGATATTTTCCTGCCGATCTTCCATGTTTTCTCTAAGTCATGTTTTATGACGTGCTTCGTCAGAATTTCACCTACACACTTCATTTTAGTCTTAAAAAACCCCAAATCTTTTCTTTTCAGGCATGTATATATTGTGATGGTGGGATTTATGCTTTTCCATACAGAAGCCTCAAAAAACCCTTGGCTTCAGCAAACAACAAAAAACCCTCTCAGACCATCTGCTACAGTGCCACAGAGGCGTCACTAACTTTTAAGGACAGGGGGGCTTAGCCCCCAGGTGATGCATACCATGTGAACACAAATGTCATTCCACAGCTAACAAAAACCTCTCTGCTTCACACAGCCTTTACAGTAACTCCAATCCACATTTTCACCAGGTGACATCTTCCTGTCTCCACTTGTCAAAATACAAGCACAGCACAATTTATAAATAAAAGCCTGCAACGGACCGGAAAACGCCGAAATACGCCTCTCCCACGGCCGCTCCGCATGGAGGGCCTGACGGGCTCCCGGCCCGAGGCCCTCCCACGATTTCCGCCTGCGGGAATTGTCTAGTGCTAAAATTGTAAACATTATGGATGCCATTGCTCCAACTAAGGTGAAAGTTATCTCTGGTAAGAAAAAATCTCCATGGAGAAATGCCACACTGGTCAGAAATGGCAAAAGAGAGTGTAGGAAAGCTGAACGCAGATGGCGAAAATCAAAACTCCAGGTTCATTGTGACATTTACAAAGAGAAACTGTGGACTTACAATTTACAACTTATAAATGCAAGACAATCTTATTTGGCAGAGATAATCACCAAAAACAGTCACAGTACACGAGCCTTATTTGCTACTGTGGACAGACTAACAAACCCTCGTGTGTCAGTAGCCCCTGAGCTGCATTCTACCAGGGCCTGCAACGACTTTGCATCATTCTTTGTAGAGAAAATTCAAAACATTAGACAAGCAGTTAGTGCCCCCACAGCAGGTTCAGGATATGCCCTGTATCAGCATAAAACCATTTTAAACACCATGACGCAATTTAATCCTATTAATCACAAAAACCTGGAGGATATTTTACATCAACTAAACTCCTCCTCCTGCTGCCTGGATATTCTGCCAACAAGGTTTCTCAGAAAAGTCTCCCAAGTACTGCTGGCGGATCTTTTATGGATTGTGAACTTGTCTCTTATGTCAGGTGTTTTTCCTCAGGCTTTAAAAACTGCTGTGATTACACCACTTTTAAAAAAGAGCAGCCTCGACAAGTTACAAATGAATAGCTACAGACCAATCTCTAATCTCCCATTTTTAAGTAAGATCATTGAAAAAGCAGTTTTTCAACAGCTAAACAATTATCTAATAAAAATAACAGCTTCAATGTTTTCAGTCAGGTTTTCGACAGCACCACAGCACTGAGACGGCTCTCATTAAGGTAATTAATGACATCTGCTTAAACACAGACAGCGGCAGGATGTCGGTCCTAGTCCTGCTGGATCTGAGTGCTGCGTTTGACACAGTCGACCACAATATACTATTTAACCGACTGGAGAACTGGGTGGGACTATCCAGCACAGTACTCAACTGGTTCAAATCTTACCTAAAGAATAGGAATTACTTTGTGTCTATAGGTAACTTCACGTCTGAGCAGACAGTAATTACATGTGGAGTTCCCCAAGGTTCCATTCTGGGGCCTCTTCTGTTTAACATCTATATGCTCCCACTGGCTCAGATTATTGAAAACAATAATGTAAGTTATCATAGCTATGCAGATGACACGCAGATCTACATTACAATGTCCCCAGGAGACCATGGCCCTATACAGGTGCTGGGAAAGTGTATTGAACAGATAAATGAGTGGCTGTGTCAGAACTTTCTTTAGTTAAATAAAGATAAAACTGAGGTAATGGTTTTTGGAGCCAAGGAAGGGCGATTAAAGGTGAGCCTAGAGCTTCAGTCTCTACAGTTAAAAACTGCAGACCAGGCCAGAAATCTGGGTGTGGTGATGGACTCAGAACTCAGTTTTGGAAAACACATTAAAGCAGTTACAAAGTCGGCTTACTATCACTTAAAAAATATCTCAAGAATTAAAGGGCTGATGTCTCAGCAGGACCTGGAAAAGCTCGTCCATGCATTTATTTTCAGTCGGCTTGATTACTGTAACAGCATCTTTACAGGTCTACCTAAAAAAACACTCAAACAACTGCAGCAGATTCTAAACTCAGCTGCCCGAGTCCTCACTAAGACCAAGAAAATAGATCATATCACTCCAGTCTTAAAGTCCTGACACTGGCTTCCTGTCACTCAGAGGGCAGATTTTAAAGTCCTGCTGCTGGTCTACAAAGCTTTAAATGGTCTAGGACCAAAATACATCAGAGACCTCCTGACTCAGTATGAACCACCCAGACCACTCAGGTCATCTGGATCAGATCTTCTAGTAGTTCCTAGAGTAAAAACCAAACACGGAGAAGCTGCATTCAGCTTCTATGCCCCACATATAGGGAACAAACTCCCAGAAAACTGTAGATC
>NC_067136.1:5506693-5570309 GCF_021347895.1 Acanthochromis polyacanthus
ACCACCGGCTGCACCTCCTGCCCCGACAAGAGCAGCACCTTGGTCCCAGGCTCCGCCTACTGCCCCTGTCACCATGGATACCACCGAGCCGACTCCGACCCGCCGCACGCCACCTGCACCAGTAAGACACTTCACCTTCACTCTGTCTGCTGAATCCTACATTTCCCATATTGCTTTAAACCCCCTGTAAACCCCAGCCCCGCCCCTTTAATGACATCACAGGGGCAGCAGAGATTACTGGTTACCTGGAGTAGTTTCAGGGTCACACAGGTAAGAACCATCCTCAGATGTTTCTGAGGCATGTGACCATGAAACTCTCCTGATAGCAGTTTACCTGGACCAGGTAAGAACACCTGACAGTCTCTAACCCCCCCCCCCCCCCCTCAGGACCTCCATCGGCCCCTCGTTCCCCCGTCAGTCAGATCAACGACACCTCGGTGACCCTGGAGTGGACCGAACCGCTGGACCGTGGAGGACGAGGAGACCTCAGTTACCGGGTCCTGTGCTCCACCTGCGGGGCCGCCACCCCCTCCAAGACACCAGTTAGACCAGTAAGACACCAGTTAGACCAGTAACAGACCAGTAACACCAGTAGCAGACCAGTAACACACAGTAACAGATCAGTAAGACCAGTAAGACCACATAGAGCAGTAAGACCATTTAGACCAGTAAGACCAGTAACAGACCAGTAACACCTGTAACAGACCAGTAACAGACCAGTAACACACCAGTAACAGACCAGTAAGACCAGTAAGACCAGTAACAGACCAGTAACAGACCAGTAACACACCATTACCACACCAGTAACAGCCCAGTAACACACCAGTAACAGACCAAGAAGACCAGTGAGACCACATAGACCAGTAATACCATTTAGACCATTAAGACCAGTAACAGATCAGTAACATCAGGAACAGACCATAACACACCAGCAACGGACCAGTAACAGACCAGTAACATTAGTCAGCCCTGCCTCCTGTCCTCTGACTCCGCCTCCTGCTCCTTGCTCTTCAGGGATTGGTCAGTTCCTGCTCCCCGTGTGATGACAGCGTCCTCTACCGTCCGGAGCAACGAGGTCTGCCTCAGCGCCGTGTCATTGTCTGGGGGCTCCGCCCACACACCAAGTACATCTTCACCATCCAATCACTGAACGGCGTCTCTGCTGTCAGCCAATCAGAGCCGGCCTCGGCCAGAGTCAACGTCACCACGAGCAGAGACGGTAACAGACTGCATTACCCAGAATCCCTCTCACCCCCATGGAACCAGACAGTACAGTTTCACTTTAGATCCACACTTGGGATCAGATTCAATTAATAAAAACACAAAAACACAAGAAAGAGACTCGAGAGGGAGGCCACGGAGAAAGAGACTAGAGAGGGAGGCCACCAAGACTCTGACTCCTCTGAAGGAGAAACGGACTAGAGAGGGAGGCCACCAAGACTCTATGACTCCTCTGAAGGAGAGACTAGAGACTAGAGATGGAGGCCACCAAGACTCCTATGACTCCTCTGAAGAAGAGACTAGAGACTAGAGAGGGAGGCCACCAAGACTCCTATAACTCCTCTGAAGGAGGAAGAGACTAGAGAGGGAGACCACCAAGACTCTGTGACTACTCTGAAGGAGAGACTAGAGACTAGAAAGGGAGGCCACCAAGACTCTATGGCCCCTCTTAAGGAGTTCGAGACTAGAAAGGGAGGCCACCAAAACTCTGTGACTCCTTAGAAGGAGAGACTACAGACTAGAGAAGGAGGACACCAAGAGTCTATGACTCCTCTGAAGGAGAAAGAGACTACAAAGGCAGGCCACCAAGACTCTATGACTCCTCTGAAGGAGAGACTAGAGATGGAGGCCACCAAGACTCCTATGACTCCTCTGAAGGAGAGACTAGAGAAGGAGGTCACCAAGACTCTATGACTCCTCTGAAGGAGAAAGAGACTAGAGAGGGAGGCCACCAAGACTCCTATGACTCCTCTGAAGGAGAGACTAGAGAAGGAGGTCACCAAGACTCTATGACTCCTCTGAAGGAGAAAAGAGACTAGAGAGGGGAGGCCACCAAGACTCCAGCTTCAGACTGTTCATCCAACAACTGCTTTCTGTTCTTTACCGTATTGATCAGTGAATGGTTGATTATTGGTTTGTGTGTGTTCTATGTGTGTGTGTTGTATTGTGTGTGTGTATGTGTGTGTGTGTGTGTGTGTGTGTGTGTGTGTGTGTGTGTGTGTGTGTGTGTGTGTGTGTGTGTGTGTGTGTGTAGGTCCTCCTGCAGTCTCTGGTCTCAGCAGAGCAGCAGCTTCAGAATCCAGTCTGACTCTAGAGTGGAACGTTCCAGTTCTACAGAACCAGAACCAGGTCCTGGACTACCAGCTGCGTTACTGCCTGAAGGTACACAACATACACACACACACACACACACACACACACACACACAGAGCAGGCTGTGATGTAATGGTGATGTCACCATCAGGACGGCGAGGGGGCGGGACAGTGGCAGTACGTGTCCAGCAGGTCTCCTTCTGTGGTTCTGACGGAGCTGCAGAGGGCCACCTGGTACCAGGTCCAGGTCCGAGCTCGGTCCCAGACTGGATACGGAGCCTTCAGCACTGCCAGCAGCTTCAACACACTGCCAGACGGTACACTCACACTGTGTTGTTGTTCTGTTGTGTTATTGTGTTCTGTTGTTGTGTTGTTGTTTTGTGTTGTTGTTGTTGCTGTTGTGTTCTCATTGTTTTGTTGCTTCGTATTGTTGTTTCTATTGTTGTTGTTGTCGTATTGTTATTGTGTTATTATTGTTGGTAAATTGTTGTTCAGTGGTCATTGTGTAGTGTTGTTCCGTTTTTGTATTGTTGTCTTATTGTGTCATTGTGTTCTTGTGTTGTGTGATTGTTGTGAGTGCTATGTTGTTGTTGTGTTGTTGTGATTGCTATGTTGTTGTTGTTGTGTTGTTGTTGTCATTATGTTGTTGTGTTGCTGTGATTGCTATGTTGTTGTTGTTGTGTTGTTGTGATTGCTATGTTGTTGTGTTTTGTTGTGTTGTTGTCATTGTTATGTTGTTGTGTTGTCATTGCTATGTTGTTGTTGTTATGTTCTTGTGTTGTTGTGATTGCTATGTTGTTGTTGTTGTGTTGTTGTTGTCATTGTTATGTTCATGTGTTGTTGTTGTCATTGTTATGTTGTTGTGTTGTTGTTGTCATTGTTATGTTGTTGTGTTGTTGTCGTTATATTTTTGTGTTGTTGTTGTCATTTTTATGTTGTTGTGTTGTCATTGTTATGTTGTTGTTTATCATTGTTATGTTGCTGTGTTGTTGTTGTCGTTATATTTTTGTGTTGTTGTTGTCATTGTTATGTTGTCGTTGTTATGTTCTTGTGTTGTTGTGATTGCTATGTTGTTGTTGTTGTGTTGTTGTTGTCATTGTTATGTTCTTGTGTTATCATTGTTATGTTGTTGTGTTGTTGTTGTCATTGTTATGTTCATGTGTTGTTGTTGTCATTGTTATGTTGTTGTGTTGTTGTTGTCATTGTTATGTTCATGTGTTGTTGTCTCTTCAGCGTGTCATGTTGTCTGACTCATCCTCCTCTGATTATCATTCATTCTATTTAAATGTCAGCTTTCATTTATTTACATAGTTACACTTGTCCTGGTCCTGGTCCTGGTCCTGGTCCTGGTCCTGGTTCTGGTCCTGGTCCTGGTTCTGACTCTGGGTCTGTTTCAACAGGTGAGGGTCCATCTCACCTGTAGTAACCGGAGTTCTGGTCTCCATGGTGATACTGGTGCTCGCCGCCGTGGTGACGGTCGCTGTTGTACTTTTACCGGTGAGTTCTGTGTATGTGTCTGTGTGGTGTGTGTGTCTTGTGTGTGTGCCTCTGTGTGTGTGTGTGCGCGTGTGTGTGTGTGTGTGTGTGTGTCTCTCTCTGTGTGTGTGTGTGTGTGTGTGTGTGTGTGTGTGTGTGTGTGTGTCTGTGTGTGTTCAGGATGCTCCCTCAGCAGAACAATAGTCGTCCCTGACCTCAGCAGGGTGGAGACACAACGACTATATAAAGAAGAGAAACCCGACACCCAGAGAGAGAGAGATGGACAGATAACCACATTCCTGAGAGACAGACAGTTTATAAACAGACAGACAGACAGTTTATAGACAGGCAGGCAGACAGACAGTTTGTAGACAGACAGACAGACAGACAGACAGACAGACAGGCAGACAGACAGACGGACAGACAATATCTCCAGAGGAAACAAGAATTCTGCATCTGCTGAAATAAACAACCCCAGTTTCACTGCAGAGAGAAAGACTCTGATGGAAAAAAGCTCCAACTAAATGGGGACTAGAGCTCACCAGAAGACGTGTGGAGACTCTGAAGACACCTGGAAGAAGGTTCTTTGGTCTGAGGAGACCAGGATGGAGCTTTATGTCCATGAGACTAGATGATATGTTTGATGGACACCAAACACTGAACATAATCACAAACACACCATCCCACTAAGAAGCACGGTGGAGGCAGCATCATGATGAAGCATGGTGGAGGCAGCATCATGATGTGAAGCACGATGGAGGCAGCATCATGATGAAGCATGGTGGAGGCAGCATCATGATGTGAAGCACGGTGGAGGCAGCATCATGATGAAGCATGGTGGAGGCAGCATCATGATGTGAAGCATGGTGGAGGCAGCATCATGATGTGAAGCATGGTGGAGGCAGCATCATGATATGAAGCATGGTGGAGGCAGCATCATCATGATGAAGCACGGTGGAGGCAGAATTATGATGAAGCATGGTGGAGGCAGCATCATGATGAAGCATGGTGGAGGCAGCATCATGATGAAGCATGGTGGAGGCAGCATCATGATGAAGCATGGTGGAGGCAGCATCATGATGTGAAGCACGATGGAGGCAGCATCATGATGAAGCATGGTGGAGGCAGCATCATGATGTGAAGCACGGTGGGGCAGCATCATGATGAAGCATGGTGGAGGCAGCATCATGATGTGAAGCACGGTGGAGGCAGCATCATGATGAAGCATGGTGGAGGCAGCATCATGATGTGAAGCATGGTGGAGGCAGCATCATGATGAAGCATGGTGGAGGCAGAATTATGATGAAGCATGTGGAGGCAGCATCATGATGAAGCATGGTGGAGGCAGCATCATGATGAAGCATGGTGGAGGCAGCATCATGATGAAGCATGGTGGAGGCAGCATCATGATGTGAAGCACGATGGAGGCAGCATCATGATGTGAAGCGGTGGAGGCAGCATCATGATGAAGCATGGTGGAGGCAGCATCATGATGTGAAGCAGTGGTGGCAGCATCATGATGTGAAGCATGGTGGAGGCAGCATCATGATATGAAGCATGTGGAGGTAGCATCATGATATGAGCATGGTGGAGGTAGCATCATCATGATGAAAGCATGGTGGAGGCAGCATCATGATGTGAAGCATGGTGGAGGCAGAATTATGATGAAGCATGGTGGTGGCAGCATCATGATGTGAAGCATGGTGGAGGCAGCATCATGATGAAGCATGGTGGAGGCAGCATCATGATGTGAAGCATGGTGGAGGCAGAATTATGATGTGAAACACAGTGGAGGCAGCATCATGATGTGAAGCATGGTGGAGGTAGCATCATCATGATGAAGCATGGTGGAGGCAGCATCATGATGTGAAGCATGGTGGAGGCAGCATCATGATGTGAAGCATGGTGGAGGCGAGCATCATGATGTGAAGCATGGTGGAGGCAGCATCATGATGAAGCATGGTGGAGGCAGCAGCATCATGATGTGAAGCATGGTGGTGGCAGCATCATGATGTGAACTGTCACCTGTCTGTCTGTCTGTCTCTCCCTGTCTGTCTCTCCTGTCTGTCTGTCTCTTGTCGTTCAGGAGGAGGACTGCTTCGACCATCAGTGATAAGAGTGGACACTACCAGATGGGACAGAGTGAGTCTGACAGCCAGTCACATTCTGAGTTGTGGGTTAGCCAATGAGACGGCCCGATACAGCCGACTGATGATGATGTCGTTTCAGCGATGAAGGTGTACATCGACCCGTTCACCTACGAGGACCCCAACGAGGCTGTGAGGGAGTTCGCCAAGGAGATCGACGCCTCCTTTGTGAAGATTGAGGAGGTGATTGGAGCAGGTAAACATCTGACGTTCTACAGGGTTAGGGGTTCTGATATGTTCTACAAGGGTTAGGGGTTCTGACATGTTCTACAGGGTTAGGGGTTCTGAGATGTTCTACAGGGTTAGGGGTTCTGATATGTTCTACAAGGGTTATGGGTTCTGACATGTTCTACAGGGTTAGGGGTTCTGACATGTTCTACAGGGTTATGGGTTCTGAGATGTTCTACAGGGTTAGGGTTCTGACATGTTCTACAGGGTTAGGGGTTCTGATATGTTCTACAGGGTTAGGGGTTCTGATATGTTCTACAGGGTTAGGGGTTTCTGACATGTTCTACAGGGTTAGAGGTTCTGAGATGTTCTACAGGGTTAGGGGTTCTGATATGTTCTACAGGGTTAGGGGTTCTGACATGTTCTACAGGGTTAGGGTTCTGATATGTTCTACAGGGTTAGGGGTTCTGACATGTTCTACAGGGTTAGAGGTTCTGAATGTTCTACAGGGTTAGGGGTTCTGATATGTTCTACAGGGTTAGGGGTTCTGACATGTTCTACAGGGTTAGAGGTTCTGAGATGTTCTACAGGGTTTATGGGTTCTGAGATGTTCTACAGGGTTAGGGGTTCTGATATGTTCTACAGGGTTAGGGGTTCTGATATGTTCTACAGGGTTATGGGTTCTGACATGTTCTACAGGGTTTAGGGGTTCTGATATGTTCTACAAGGGTTATGGGTTCTGACATGTTCTACAGGGTTAGGGGTTCTGACATGTTCTACAGGGTTAGGGGTTCTGATATGTTCTACAGGGTTAGGGGTTCTGACATGTTCTACAGGGTTAGGGGTTCTGATATGTTCTACAGGGTTAGGGGTTCTGACATGTTCTACAGGGTTAGGGGTTCTGATATGTTCTACAGGGTTAGGGGTTCTGACATGTTCTACAGGGTTAGGGGTTCTGATATGTTCTACAGGGTTAGGGGTTCTGACATGTTCTACAGGGTTAGGGGTTCTGATATGTTCTACAGGGTTAGGGTTCTGACATGTTCTACAGGGTTAGAGGTTCTGAGATGTTCTACAGGGTTAGGGGTTCTGACATGTTCTACAGGGTTAGGGGTTCTGATATGTTCTACAGGGTTAGGGGTTCTGATATGTTCTACAGGGTTAGGGGTTCTGACATGTTCTACAGGGTTATGGGTTCTGAGATGTTCTACAGGGTCAGGGGTTCTGACATGTTCTACAGGGTTAGGGGTTCTGACATGTTCTACAGGGTTAGGGGTTCTGATATGTTCTACAGGGTTAGGGGTTCTGACATGTTCTACAGGGTTAGAGGTTCTGATATGTTCTACAGGGTTAGAGGTTCTGACATGTTCTAGAGGGAACTTTTCAATCTGACGTGTTTTTTCTGTTAGAGTCTTTTGTGGCAGTCATCTGAATGTTCTTATAGTTTGTAAAAAAGCTGAAACCTGAGAATGTTTACGTATGTTTAACTACTTAAGAACTTATTTAGGAAAGTTTTAGAAGGCTTTGTGAACATTGAAATATTTCCAGGTATCAGTTTAGGAACTTTTTAAAGCAATATTGTAGAACCGCAACGAACATTTGTGGGGAACTTTATCCCAGTAGAGGAACGTCTTGATCCTCTTTGGTGAACCTTCATGAGAATCCAGGAAGCTTTGAGAGGAACTTAGAGGAACATTTTAGAAAAATCTTGGAATTACTTGATGAACTGTTGAAACCCTGACAAGCAGAACTTTGTGTGGAACCAAAAACCCCTCTGAAGAAACATTTCAAGGAACATTGTTGGTTACCTGAGAGGATTCCAGGAACTTTTAGAAGAACTTTTTAGAAATCTGGAAACATTTGAAGGTGAATTCTAATGGATTAACTGAGTGATGCTTTTAGCACCTTGTAGAGATTTTAGTGGAACCTTAGGATGTTTGTCAGAACTTTAACCATCCAAGAACTTAATTAAGAACATTTAATGAGAACCTTTTAAGAACAGAGGAGCATTTTTAAAACTAGAACGTTTTGGGAAGCTTTAATAGAAAATTTTCAGGGGATTTCTGAGGTAACTTTGGAGAACTTTAACCACCCAATAACTTAATTAAGAACATTTAATGAGAACCTTTTAAGCTTAAAGAAACAACAAACTCAATAATTCTTCTTGGAACCTTCCCATTAATCCAGGAACCTTTTGGGTACATTTCTCAGGGCTTAAAGTTTTCCGGCGCCGCGCCGGATTTCCGGCGCATGGAAGTGTACCATTTAAATCATCTCCGTCCTGAAGGCTCCAAGCATGTGCATCATTGTGCATTCAGTTGCTCCGCTTTAATCAATCAAACTCCAAATCCTACATTAAAAAATATACACCTTCTGTCCAGGCATGCGACTTTCTGATAGAACTTTTATCCAACTACAGTTTTCTAACTGCGAGTGCGCATCGACTGCTGGGCCACGATATGCTGCCCCTCTTGGTTCGGCATCGTCAGTGCCGCTGAGCCACTGATAAGAAATAACAGTATCCCACAAACAAAATCCAAATTTGCAATATTTGTTGGTGTTTTTTGTAATTATATTTAAAGGGAATTACTGGAAACACATTGATATATATTGCATATTATTTATTTTATTTCTGCTTGGACTGTATACCCATTCCACGTGTCCCAGCCCTGTGGCTGCCTGGTCTGTCCAGAGCGCACGGAGCTCCAATCTGTGAGTGGTGCGGTGAAGAATCGAGCAGCTGATCACTGGTCAGTAGCGTTGGAGCTCGTGTTTAGCCCAAAGACGCAGATACTAAAGTTTGTTCAGACTTTGTGTGACAGAGGAGAGAGGATGTGTCTCTGCTGATTAACAAAGAGAGCAGCCGCTGCTGATCCCTGAGCCGCGGTGCGTTGACTCGCCCCATTGGCGTAAGTGCGTCAGTGGTGATGCGCGTGCCCCCCCCCCCCCCCCCCCCCCCCAGTCCCCATGGTTTCACCACAAAATAAAAACAAACGGGCTTATGTATTGAATTTAAAAAAGTAACAAAAACAGAAGTTGATTTTGTTTGATTTCTTAATCTTTAAACATTTTCTATGTTTTACAACGGCAAAAGGAAAAAAACGAAACAGCTATTTAGTTTGCTGGCTTTTATTTTGAAAGGAAAAAAAATCAAAGATCAAGCCATACGGATTTGTCCCATTATTCTACTCAGAACATCTGTTTAGTTAAATATGCACAAACTGAATGTAGCTTAGGTGATATTAACCTTTTTTATTTGAGGACATATAGGATGTTTGTAATAATGAGTTAAATAGCTCTCAGCAGATTTTCTGACCTTTTGCATCTGAATGATGTCTAGCCACAAACAAAAAAATCTCCAATCTCAAGCAAATATTGTTAGTAAGAACAGAACGAACGTATGGGTTGTGTGAAATGAATAATGGATAGGTAGTTAAATAAGAATGTTCTTCGGCTGCTTTTCACCGTTTTTCTTCCCAAAATATAGATAAAAAATAGAAACATTTAAATTGAAAGCCAACTGAACAAATTATACAGTGAATACATTTTTCCCTTACTAAAAACAAACAAAATGTGTGTCAGTTCAAATTGAAAATCAAATGATTTAAACTAATCACACAGATTACTGAGGTGTATCAAATGAGCAGTTACTAACATGTATGTGTGGTTATGTGCTACAGAGGGCTTCTTAATCAGATCTTTGTGAGAAATGGGCTGACTCCAGGAAAAGGCAGAGTAGAAGTTCTTCAGCATGAGCAGTCCATTGCCGCCAGGACCCAGATAAACCAGATCAGGAAGGCCCGGATTTCTTTGCTAGTTACAGAGTTTGAGAGAGTCAGCATCATGATCAACTTATTTATATTGTGAGGCAACAACTAAAATTGCATTTAAGAGTTAATACTAGTACTTTTATTACCTGCTTAAATACAAAGTTGGTAAAGCAGTGACATGACAGTTTATTCTCTTGTAGTGTTCCAGAGAATATTAAACAAGTTCATTCTGTTGTCTGTGTTTTGCAGTTTATTTCAACAAACAACATTTTGAACATGTTAAAAAGAAAATGTTCAGAAAATCCACAAACAAAGCAAAAAAGAAAAAAGAAATGAAATTTTCAAACAGTATTCTCCAAGCCCTTAATATTCTCTTGAGACTGACACTTGAGATAATGTTGTAAGTAAAAATTGTGCCTTATGAAGGAAAGCAGCAGTTTTGTAGCAGTTTTGTTGTGGTTGGTGTTTTGAGTTCTTGTTAAATCTACTGAAGAGATAAAAATTATTAAGTTATTAATAATACATGTACTTGATTTTCATGATTTTTCCCCCTTTACACTAAAATAAATCTTTGTAATTATAGTGATGTGGTATTGAAACATCAACACAAAAAAATCAGACTTGGGGCACTTTCTAAAATGTCTTAAGTTTTGGCAGTAAGGTTTTACATTTGAGCAACAATAAAATAGTGGGATCATAATGGGCGTTATTTCCACCAGATGACCTCATATTTGCTCTGAATTAATAGAATCTCATATATATTGTGTTTTAGTGAGTTTTAAAATACATTTAAATACGTTTATTGACACTATAAATTGGAACTTAGAAGTTCAGGCTCAGGATTTTTTCTCACTTTAAGCCCTGATTTCTAAACCTTTTAAGGGGACTTGCATGTTTCTTCTGTAACCTTTTTAGAAACTGAGGAGAACTTCAACCAGTGGAGAACTTCATTTGGAGGATTTTAGGAATGAAGTAGCATTATTGAAATGAGTGAAGCATTAACTCTTCGGGAACTTTAGAAATGCTTTACTACCTCTCATGTAAAGAGGCTGTGCTGTTTTTGGAGTCTTTCTCCTGAATGAACATTTTAGAACCTGTTAAACCATGGAACCTCAGCTGAAACGTTGACAGAACAAAGCCTTTAGCTCCTGAAGACAGAACATGAACTGTTTCATTTTCAAAGTGTTTCAGACGAGAACGTCAACTTTCCCATCGTCAGGAGAACCGCCGTAAAAACACCTCATCACATTTGTTCTCCGACACAATCCTGTTTTATTAAAAGCAAACATGAGAGAGTGTGTGTGTGTGTGTGTGTGTGTGTGTGTGTGTGTGTGTGTGTGTGTGTGGCTACTGTAACAGTAGAACTGAATGATGACATTAGTCAGAAGTAACCGGAGAACCTCTGCTGAGGAAATAAAGGTGCAAAGTTTTACAACCGGCTGGCTGAAGACTCAAAGACACACACACACACACACACACACACACACACACACACACACACACACACACACACTTCTCATTGAATGGTTTTTCTTTATTTCATGACTCTTTCCATGTAGATTCTCACTAAAGGCATCAAATTATAAATGAACACATCTGGAATTATGCAGGAAACAAAAAGTCAAAACATTTTTTATGTTTCAGGTTCTTCAAATGATTCAATTTGAATTAAAAATTGCCAGTAATGACTCAAAATCTGTCCAAAATAACTCAAAACAATTTCAGATTTGTCCAAAATGAATGGAAATCTGTTCAAAACGTGTTAAAAATGCTACAAAATCTGTTAAATCTGGTCCCAAATGACCCAAAGGAAGTCCCAGATAACCCTAAACAAGTCCCAAGAAACTTAAAGTTTGTCCAAAATGATTCAATTTAAATTTAATATTACCAGTAATGACCCAAAACCTGTGTAAAATAACTTGTAAAACAAGTTGAATGTGATCATAGCTGTGCTGTACCTGTCCAGGTGAGTTTGGTGAAGTGTGCCGTGGTCGTCTGAGGATCCCCGGCAGGAAGGAGAACTACGTGGCCATCAAGACCCTGAAGGGCGGCTACACGGACAAGCAGAGGCGGGACTTCCTGTCGGAGGCGTCCATCATGGGTCAGTTCCAGCACCCCAACATCATTCACCTGGAGGGCGTCATCACCACTTCCTGTCCCGTCATGATCCTCACCGAGTTCATGGAGAACGGAGCCCTGGACAGCTTCCTGAGGGTGAGACACAAAACACCTGTCTACCTGTCTTCCTCTCTTACCTGTCTGACTACCTGTATGTCTCTCCTACCTGTGTGTGTCCAGGTGAATGACGGCCAGTTCACCACCATCCAGCTGGTGGGGATGCTGCGTGGGATCGCTGCAGGTATGAAGTATCTGTCTGAGATGAGCTTTGTCCACAGAGACCTGGCAGCTCGGAACATCCTGGTCAACTCCAACCTGGTCTGTAAGGTGAGACACACCTGTCTGCCTGCTCACCTTTCTATTCACCTGTCTGCCTGCTCACCTGTCTCTCTGTTTCAGGTGTCAGATTTTGGTCTCAGCAGGTTCCTGACTGAGAACTCGTCCGACCCGACCTACACCAGCTCTCTGGTGAGTCACTTGCTCAAAAGGTAGCTGGCATGCTAATGAGCTATCAGCCAATCAGAGGAAACACCTGGTGGTGTCCAGGTGTGATGAGAAGATCAGCTGGACTCTGAAAATAGTAATATTCAAATGTGTCTGGAATACAATGTCCAACAAGGCGTGTCCACAAATTAACATGTGAGGCATGTCCCATGATGTTCTGTTGGAGCTCCTCAGGGTTCTGTCCTGGGTTCTCTGATGTTCTGTTGGAGCTCCTCAGGGTTCATTCCTGGGTCCTCTGACGTTCCTCAGAGTTCTCTGATGTTCCTCTGGAGTTCTATCTAAATGTGTCCATGTTCTCCTTCAGGGAGGGAAGATTCCGATTCGGTGGACGGCTCCTGAAGCCATTGCCTACAGGTGAGTGTGTCTGCAGACGGTGGATGTATTGATTAGATGTATAGATTAGTGATCAGGTGACTGATTATTGATCTGCTGACTGCAGGAAGTTCACGTCTTCCAGCGACGCCTGGAGCTACGGCATCGTCATGTGGGAGGTGATGTCCTATGGAGAACGTCCATACTGGGACATGAGCAACCAGGACGTAAGAATCAGAGTTCATCCTGAGAACACCATCTGAGAGCTAGAACACACAGAACCACAACCGTGGAACCAGAACCAAACCCAGAGATGTTCTGTCTCTACCTGTCTCAGGTGATCAACGCCATTGAGCAGGACTACCGGCTGCCCCCGCCCCCGACTGCCCCGCCTCCCTTCATGTCCTCATGCTGGACTGCTGGCAGAAGGAACGAGCCAATCGGCCCAGGTTCTGCAACGTGGTGGCGGCGCTCGATAGGCTGATCCGAAACCCTGCCTCCCTGAAGGTGACGCACCCGGAGGAGCCCAGGTGAGTTTGATTGACAGGTCTGGTCTCCTCAGGTGTTAACACTAATCTTGTCTTCTCAGACTTCTGTGGAGGCTCTCAGTCATCAGGTCCTGCTGATGGTAGGAGGTTCTGGAGAAACCAGCTGGAGGTTCTCCTGGCGCTCCTACCGTCTCCTCATCCTGTAGATGTTTTTCTGTCTCCATGTTTCCAAACATTGTGGTTTTGTGTCTCATTTTTGTCATTTTGTGTCTCGTTTTTGTCGTTTTGTGTCATTTTTTCGTTTTGTGTCTCTTTGTGGTGGTTTTATCTCCTCATCCTGTAGACGTTCTTCTGTCTCCATGTCTTCTCTCTGCCCTGCTCATCATCTGCAGATGTTCCACCATGCTGGATGGATCTCCTCCTCCTCTGTTCACTGTTTCTGCTGCATGTATTTGACTGATTCTGAATGTTTGTAGCTGGACTAGACTAACGGCTGTCCTGGTGTCCTCAGCCCGTCCCAGCCTCTGCTGGACCAGAGGGTTCCTCCTCCCCTGTCGGCCTGTGCTTCGGTCTCTGACTGGCTTCGAGCCATAAAGATGGAGTGCTACGAGCAGAGCTTCCTGCAGGCCGGATTCAGCAACCTGGACATCGTGTCTCAGCTCAACACCGAGTACGAACCTTCCTCACCGTGAGCCTGCCAGGCAGCGCTCAGGGATCACTCTCATCATGTAAAATCAACCAGACCTGAAGTCCTGTAGAGCTCTACCTTCACACTGTCAATATTTACTGTTAATGGACTTCTGCCATCATTTCTGATCCTCAGAACTTCATCAGCCCAGCAGATAGAACCATGACATTTCGGAGGAGAAACACATCTGAGCTCTGGGAAAAACTGACACCAGATCATCAGAAAAGGAGAAATGACCACATATAAACACTCAAATATCACAAAAATAGTACAGAGACGTATATTATCAAATAACAAGGCAAAATCACAACAAAAACACACCAAATTATCGGAAAAAGATGTGAAATCACAACTAAAAGAGGCTAAATTTTACCCAAAAGTCACAAAATGATGCAAAATCAGCACGACAAGATGCAAAATCACTACAAAAACACACAAAATTACCAGACAAAAGATGCAAGATTAGTACAGAAAGCCATAAATCACCACATAAAGATGCAAAACCACAACAAAGACACACAAAATTACTGGAAAAAGATACAAAATCAACACTAAAAGATGCAAAATCAACGCAAAAAGATGAAAAATCAACACTAGAGATGCAAAATCACAACAAAAACGCACCAAATTCCTAAAAGGATACAAAATCAACACTAAAAGATGCAAAATCAGCACAAAAAGATGCAAAACCACAACAAAAACACACAAAATTACTGGAAAAAGATAGAAAATCAACACTAAAAGATGCAAAATCAACGCAAAAAGATGCGAAATCAATGCAAAAAGATGCAAAACCACAACAAAAACACAAAATTACTGGGAAAGATGCAAAATTTACTCAAAAGCTGCAAAAATCACTTGAAAAAGATGTAGAATTAGAATAGAAAGAGATAAATCACCACATAAAGATGAAAAAACACTGAAAATGACCTGAAAAACTGGTGAAATGTTGACAAAAAGTCACCAAATCACCATAAAAAGATGCAAACACTGGAGCTGGTTTCTGTTCATTTCCTCTAGAACCACCTGGAATCATCAGTATTATGGGATGTATCCTGGTGTGAACAGAGTCCTAGAAACAATCATTGGTTCCCTCAATGTGTTTCTGAGAAAACTTTAGAAAGGTCATTCTGGACAGACTTTAAGGGTGGTAGGTGTTTGGTCAGAACCATTAGAGGAACCAGGACTAGAGACTGGATCCACTCTTGAAGAACCTTAAGGTTGATAGATGTTTGGTCAGAACGGGAACCGGAACCATCTAGAGACTGAGTTCTCTCTGGATCAGAATAAGGTTCTAATAAACTATCTGCTGTGTTTATGAGGTTCTGAAACGACAGTCAGGTGGAGTCCTGGTTGATTTAAATATCTTTGAATCCAAGTTGAATGAAACATCCATCCAGTGTTTACTGTCCTGACTTCCTGTCCTGACTTCCTGTCCTTCCTGTTTCCATAGAGACCTGCTCAGAGTGGGCGTGACCCTGGCAGGACACCAGAAGAAGATGCTCTCGTCCATCCAGACACTCAGGATACACAAAGCTCCGCCCACTCTGCTCTACTGACCAATCACAGCCCAGCAAACCTCTCTATGACCACTTCACTCTGATCCACCAATGGGAAGACACCTGAGAGACTCCGCCTCCTCGTGTTCCAATCAGAGCCCAGAGTTAAAGAAGCACAATAACTTTATACTTCCTGTTTGACTCAACAACAAGACTCCGCCTACCTACATATCTGACCAATCAGCTGGAGATCCACCAAACCACACCAGCCAATCCATTGCTCAGGAAACTCTAAGCCCCACCTCCCTTTAGTCCACACCAGCAGCCATTGGCCAATCAAACAGCGAGAACATTGGAGGACGTTGTTCTCCTTTGGATTTATTTCCCGCCTGTTCTAGAGAAGCCCCGCCCACTGCAGGAAGCTTAGCAGGAATTGGTTCACAGCAGGAAGCCTGAAAACAGACGTACCAGCTGATTGGCGGCTGAGTTCTGGGTTCTGTTACATCTGCAAGACGGAGAACCCCTTATAGACAAACAGAACCCTTTAAAGTTCTGAAAAGAACCACAGGAACCGACAGACTCTTCAGAACCGACCCAGCAGAGCCGTGATGTTCTCTGTCAGGAACGTTCTGGGATTTAGGTTTTTTGGACCATTGAAAGAACATCGTGGATTAAACTTCGTACAACAGACGTTCTCCATGGGTTTCAGGATTGGTGAGTTCCTCTGAAGGTTCTGAACAGATTTAAGTTCTACTGCAGCTTCAGGATCTTTGTAGTCTGTGAGGAGCGTTCTGGTGGACCTTCAGAGGAAACCTTGGAGAACACTACCTGAGGTTTCATGGGGACATTAGAACGTCTTTACGTTCTATGCAGATGGATGTGGTTCTGCTGCAGCTGAAGGTTCCGTCACACAGCAGAACCCTCAGAAAACTGCGGTCTGGCTCCTGCCTTATATAGGTTGTAAAATGACTCGAGTGTATTTTATGGGTTCTCAGAGGTTCCACACTGAGAGATCTAGAACGTTTTTTAAACCTTTGAGTCACATTTAACCTAGAACCTGATTCCAACAGTATCGTCATCAAAACGTCCCACATAGACTCCAGCACAGAACACTAACCCAACCCTACCAGAACCTCACTGACGTCTGTAGATCCCTGAGTGTGGAACCCTTTAGAACTGCTTTTATATTCTAGCACTTTTTTGTACTGATACCAGATCAAAGTTTTTCTACTAAACTTCCATGTCAGAAATAAACGACTTTTTGTAAAGAAAACAGTGTGTGACGTGTTCTAAGTCTGGACACCGTGTGGAACCAAGGAGGGTCAGAACCGAGATCCTGGATCAGTCAGTCCATTAGAACCCAGTCGACCAACCAGAACCTCATAGTCTCTGTTCAGGTTCTTCTGTCTTAGAACCACGAGTCCTCTGGTAAAGACGAGTCACCTACCTGCTGAAGGTTCCTTCTCCTGGTTGGGTCCAAAGTTCTGGTTCTGAGGTTCAGAAACGTCCGGTTACTTCAAACATGACTGGGTGGGGGGTGGTTGGCAATTCTTCTGCAAGTTGATGGCAACACCTTTGACCAATCGCACTTGAAGCACTTTTTGCACTTACTACAGGTTTTTCCTTATGTCTGAATTCTTGCTTGTGTTGTACGTCGCTTTGGACAAAAGCGTCTGATAATGAAACTGTAGAAATGTAGAATGACTGAAGCAACTTTAAGACAAAAACACCAAGTTTAGCTCCGCCTCAGAGAGCACGTCGCCATAGCAACCCTCAGAACAAGTCAGCTCCACTTAACGTGACTCCACCGATTCGGTTCGGTTCTACCGGACTCGCTAGAGCTCTTCTAGACTGGACCCGGCTGGAATCAAGTTGAAACAACCTGTCTAGAACCTGGACCCCAGGATACTCTGATACCTTGCTGGTGTTGACATACTGTGGTAGTACTGTGGTACTAGTACAGTATGGCAGTACTACAGAACTGGACCTGATCAATACCCAGATCTGATCAGAACTTCCTACAGAGTCTGTACTGGTTAGAGGCTCAAACCAGTTAGAGGTTGACACCACTAGGTTCTGAAGATCACAGCAGCTCTGTTAACATGAAGTTCTGCTCAGAGTGTTTATGTCTTAGAACATCTACAAAGTCATTAAGAAACGGAGAACCGGTGGAACCCTGAACCTGAATAACTACAGAAACCCCTCAGTGATTACTACCATCTGGTTCCTCTGGGTTCCTGCAGGTCAGCTGTTCTGAGAACCTTCCATGTTCTGTAACTGATCATCTTTAGGATTGATCCATTAGTACTAATAAACATGTTCACAGTTCTTTAGTTCTTTGTCTCTGATTTCAGCCTCTTCAGTATTTCCTTTTCTTTCCTCTGTGAGTCTGAACTGAAGATCTTTGGACCAAACTAAACTCTGGTCCGCATTTCTAACCTCTAACATGTCATCAACCAAACAAGATGACGTCATGCCTTTATACTTTCTAAAGAACCTCTTCAAACCCTGGACCTACTACCAGAACCTTCAGAACCTCCTGAAGAACCTATTCAAACCCTGCACCTGCTGCCAGAACCTCCCAGAACATCCCCCAGAACTTCCTGAAGCCTGGACCGTTAGAACCTCCACAGAAAACTGTAAGAACATCCAGAGAACGTGTAGAGTCAGTTCATTACTCTATGAAGAACAGCTGAGGTTCTGCTGAGACCAGACAGAGGTCCGCTTCATTGTGTGTGTTTAGTGTGTGTAGTAACATTTCAACGCATTATTTCACTTTAATGAGTGTTTTGTTGGCAGAGAAATGAAAAAGTTCAACATTTGTGCTGAAAAGTGTGTTCAACATGTGTGTGTTTTTAACGTGTGTGTTATTAACGTGTGTGTGTTTTTAACGTGTGTGTTATTAACGTGTGTGTGTGTTATTAACGTGTGTGTGTGTTATTAACGTGTGTGTGTGTTATCCACTGAGGTTCTGGCCTCCAGTTCTCCATCTTTGTCTCCACGGTGATCAGAACTGACAGCTCTGAAGTGCCTCAGTACATGTGAGTTTAACATGCGTGTGTTAGTGTGTGTGTGTGTGTGTGTGTGTGTGTGTGTGTGTGTGTGTGTGTGTGTGTGTGTGTGTGTGTGTGTGTGTGTGTGTGTGATCCCTCCTCAGACTTTCCATTCCCTGACGGACCTCCTGACCTACAACATACCAGAGAACCCTGGAAACTCCCGGAGCTCCTCTGGATTCTATGTGGAACGTCTGAAACTGGAGCTCCATGAGGTTCTGATAGAACGTCTCAGACATCTGGTTCTGGAACAAACCATACAGCTGCTGGAGTGTCATGGAGGGCTCAGAACCTCCGGAGGAGTAGCAGGAACCCCTGGATGTTCAGTCGTTACCCTTAGAATCGACTTTAGAACCCTTTAGAGCAGGGATGTCAAACTCATTCCACAAAGGGCCGGTGTGGCTGCAGGTTTTTGTTCCAACTAAGCAGCATCACACCAGACCTGACTCATTTAATCAACCGATCTCAGTCTCCAGACAGGTGATTGGTCAGACTGTGCTCTAGGCTACAGCATTTAGTTCCACCATATCTACAGCACACAGTCTGACCAATCACCTGTCTGCAGACTGAGATCGGTTGATTAAATGAGTCAGGTCTGGTGTGATGCTGCTTAGTTGGAACAAAAACCTGCAGCCACACCGGCCCTTTGTGGAATGAGTTTGACATCCCTGGTTTAGAGTTCTTCAAGTCTTTAAGTTTCACCAGAAACTCCCTGAACTCTCAGAAATCTAAACCATAAGCACTGATTCCTCTGAAGACCCTTTGAAACTCCAGGAAACACTAATGGAACTTGAAGAACATTTCAGTTTCACTACTTTCCCCATAGAACCTCCTTAACAACCTCAGCACCTCAGGAATCCCAGAACCTCGCTCTTCAGATCTTCTGAAGAAATTTACATACTTCAGGAACTTCACTACTGACAGAAAGAACTTCCTCAGGAACATGCTGAGCTGCTGGATGATCCACAACATCTCTGAAACCTTCTGAGGAACCTCACAGATCCTTCCCATGCAGCTTCATGACTCAAAGAACCCTTCATATCTTGAATGTCTTTCAAGCCTCAGAACCTCCATAAGAACATCCAATTTCTCAGTTAGAACCTCACTTGTGAACTTCTGAGAACCATTTCAAAAACATCTAAAATTCCTGAGCATCACCATCAACTCAGTGGAATCCCAGAACTCCACAAACTCCTTTTAGAACTTTCTGAAGACCCTTTGAATCACCAGGATCCTCATGCAACACACAGAACCTCTTCAAGAAATTCCTGGAACCTCAACAATCACTCAAGAAAAACTCAAGTTCTGCTGAGATGTTTGGAACATCACCCAACGACTCTTAGAATGTCCGTAAGAACTTTCAAACCTCTTGAAACATCCACAACCCTTGGAACCTTGCCGGTGAACCACAACAACCTTATGCCAACTACCCTAGGAACCTGGAGCCTCAGTAGTTACTCTTCAAGAACTTCCAAATCTTCCAGAACCCATCAACAGCTACAAACTCTTTCAAAGCCTCACAGAAACCTGTGGAACTACCGGAAGCTCCTGTTTCATGTTCCGCTGCAGAACACCTGGAACCCAGCTGGATAGGTGTGTGGTTCTTTCAGGGTAACTGGTGGAATGACACTGTGACAGTGACAAACAGAACATCTACATTCTACATTCTACATTCTACATTCTACGTTCTACGTTCTCTGATCACTGACTCCAGCTCTTTCATCTGGTTTCTCCCAGGCAGCCATCTTGGATCTCTGCTGTGTCCCAGTTTCACTGAAGAAGGATTTAATGTCAGAAGAACTGAAACTGGACTCTTCAGGGAACACACAACAACACACACACACACAGACACACACACACAGACACACACACACATAATACACACACAATAATACACACAATAACAGTAACAGGATCTTGTTTTCAGTCTTTTAAAGGTTGTAACTTAATAAACTCTGATCTCCCTCACTGCAGGTTGTGAATGTGTGTGTGTGTGTGTGTGTGTGTGTGTGTGTGTGTGTGTGTGTGTGTGTGTGTGTGTGTGTGTTCTTGTACTTGCTACATGGTGAGTACCATTTTCTGCATTTAACTGTCAAAGTGAGGACATTTTTACAAAGTGAGGACATTCTGGCCGGTCCTCACTTTGAAACAGCCATGTTTGAGGGTGAAGACTTGTTTTTAGAGAACAGGTATGAATTGAGGTTTGGTTAGGGTTAGGGTAAGGATTAGGGTTAGGCAATCAGTTGTGATGATTGAGGTTAGGGTAAGATCATTAAAGTACACCGGCCCACTGGCGGGCCGTTTTAATATCTGCATAAGCATTTTTTGAAATAGAACGACACTGCCAACGCGATGATTCAAACACTATACACCCATAGAAAGCTTAGAGTCTCATGAATCCGCCGGTATAAACCATTTTCAGATGTGATTACCACAGCGGATAATATAAACACATTTCTCCAACAAACAACAAAAATTTAAAGGGACACAAAGGGCATAACTCACCTTTGGATGGTCTTTTACGGGTCAACGATGAAAATAATCAACAAAAACCGGCCAGAATCCAAGCTTAGGCATCCAGACAATACTATCAAGTATAATATTTTGTCCAAAACATGTCTAGAAATAAGTAAATAATCCACAAATAGCTCAGCTCCGTGTGTGCACACGTGCGTTTCATAATCACTGTATTTATGCCCATAATTGTATTCAGCTTGCAGAGATCCATGTGCTCTTGGACTCAAAATGGCGACTGAAGTCTTTCCTTTATGTTTACACCGCGTTTCAACCAATCAAGTGACTCTGGCCTGCCTACGAGCCCTAAACGGCCAACCGTAGCCGAGACTGACCGATCTGGATCTACCTAACTTCATCAGTAAATTCTGAGCAAATCACGTCAGAGGAAACGTTTGACTGACAGGGCCGATAGCCAATGAGCTGCTGAATACCAGGATATAAATAGAGCCTCTGCCAGCGGGGTTCTGTGACTCTTCACACATCGGCTCCGGCGCAGCGCAGCAGGAGCCTCTCTGTCTCTGTCTCCCAGTCTATCTGATCCACACTGGAGCCGCTCTGAAGTGCTGTTTTTGACTTCTTTATGAGTTTTTGGAGTGAAAGTAATATGAAAAAGGGCTGAAAAACGAACATAAACCATTTTTGCCCAGGGAGTGCAGAGGATGTACATAGGGTGTCCAAAATTGACAGCGCCGGGGCATATTAGTACAAAAACATGTGTGAAACACTCATTTCTTGTAGTATTGCTCTGAAATTTTGTCCTGAACTATGTAAGACCCCAGGCTGTTGCCTTTTTGTGTTTCAAGCTGTCACAGTGCTGCCACACTAATTTTCAGGTGTTTTATTAGGGAAAAATTTTAGGCAAGAATAAAATTCCTCCTAATTCAGTGTGTTCCAACATAAATAACTCTGTGCCAGTAGCACCTAGAGTAATTCTGACTGCACTGGGTGAAAATTCAGGTTGTCAGCTTTCAAAGGAGACCGCAACCATGCCTGTACTCCAAACAGTTCAAGAACAGCATTCAATTTACTTTCCGTACAACTTCAGTAGAAATTTCAGGCGGAAATTGACTGTACTTTATAGGGCTAGGAAATGCATTACGCTTATGGATGTCCTCACTAAGATAGAAGTACAAACATGTGTGTGTGTGTGTGTGTGTGTGTGTGTGTGTGTGTGTGTGTGTGTGTGTGTGTGTGTGTGATAAAATGTTGTAGATCTGAACATCTGTTGAACATCTGTAAATGTTTGAAGGTTGAGACACACTAAATCTCTGAAGCTGCTTTTTCTGAGCTGTCACAGACACAGTCACTTTCTCTCTGCTTCCAGTCTTTGTGCTAAGCTATGCTAGCACTTTCCCTCTGCTTCCAGTCTCTGTGCTAAGCTATGCTAACACTTTCCCTCTGCTTCCAGTCTTTGTGCTAAGCTATGCTATCACTTTCCCTCTGCTTCCAGTCTTTGTGCTAAGCTATGCTAGCACTTTCCCTCTGCTTCCAGTCTCTGTGCTAAGCTATGCTAACACTTTCCCTCTGCTCCCAGTCTCTGTGCTAAGCTATGCTAACATTTTCCCTCTGCTCCCAGTCTCTGTGCTAAGCTATGCTAACAGTTTCCCTCTGCTCCCAGTCTCTGTGCTAAGCTATGCTAACACTTTCCCTCTGCTTCCAGTCTTTGTGCTAAGCCATGCTATCACTTTCCTTCTGCTTTCAGTCTTTGTGCTAAGCTATGCTAACAGTTTCCCTCTGCTTCCAGTGTTTGTGCTAAGGTATGCTAACAGTCTCCCTGTGCTCCCAGTCTTTGTGCTAAGCTATGCTAACAGTTTCCCTGCGTTTCCGGTCTTTGTGGTAAGATACACTAACACTTTCCCGCTGCTTCCAGTTTTTGTGCTAAGCTATGCTAACATTTCCCTCTGCTCCCAGTCTCTGTGCTAAGCTATGCTAACAGTTTCCCTCTGCTCCCAGTCTCTGTGCTAAGCTATGCTAACAGTTTCCCTCTGCTCCCAGTCTCTGTGCTAAGCTATGCTAACACTTTCCCTCTGCTTCCAGTCTTTGTGCTAAGCTATGCTAGCACTTTCCCTCTGCTTCCAGTCTTTGTGCTAAGCTATGCTAGCACTTTCCCTCTGCTTCCAGTCTCTGTGCTAAGCTATGCTAACACTTTCCCTCTGCTCCCAGTCTCTGTGCTAAGCTATGCTAACATTTTCCCTCTGCTCCCAGTCTCTGTGCTAAGCTATGCTAACAGTTTCCCTCTGCTCCCAGTCTCTGTGCTAAGCTATGCTAACACTTTCCCTCTGCTTCCAGTCTTTGTGCTAAGCCATGCTATCACTTTCCTTCTGCTTTCAGTCTTTGTGCTAAGCTATGCTAACAGTTTCCCTCTGCTTCCAGTGTTTGTGCTAAGGTATGCTAACAGTCTCCCTGTGCTCCCAGTCTTTGTGCTAAGCTATGCTAACAGTTTCCCTGCGTTTCCGGTCTTTGTGGTAAGATACACTAACACTTTCCCGCTGCTTCCAGTTTTTGTGCTAAGCTATGCTAACATTTCCCTCTGCTCCCAGTCTCTGTGCTAAGCTATGCTAACAGTTTCCCTCTGCTCCCAGTCTCTGTGCTAAGTTATGCTAACACTTTCCCTCTGCTTCCAGTCTTTGTGCTAAGCTATGCTATCACTTTCCCTCTGCTTCCAGTCTTTGTGCTAAGGTATGCTAACAGTTTCTATCTGCTTCCAGTTTCTGTGCTAAGCTATGCTAACAGTTTCCCTCTGCTTTCAGTCTCTGTGTTAAGCTACGCTAACAATTTCCTATAGAGGATTTAATGACAACAGTCTAAACAGTTCCAGCTGTTTCCCACATTCTTTCTAAGAGTCTAAATAAAAAGTGAAAAAAAACTAGAGAATCTGCTGTAGTTCAGTTTTTATCCTGGTGACACCTTAGAAACACTGACAATGTTTACTAGAGTACCGCTGCTGTACTACTGTAGAGTACTGCTACTGTACTACTGTAGAGTTCTACTACTGTACTACTGTAGAGTTCTACTACTATAGAGTACTGCTACTGTACTACTGTAGAGTTCTACTACTGTACTACTGTAGAGTTCTGCTACTCTTCTACTGTAGAGTTCTGCTGCTGTACTACTGTAGAGTACTGCTACTGTACTACTGTAGAGTACTGCTACTGTACTACTGTAGAGTTCTACTACTGTACTACTGTAGAGTTCTACTACTGTACTACTGTAGAGTACTGCTACTGTACTACTGTAGAGTACTGCTACTCTTCTACTGTAGAGTACTGCTACTGTACTACTGTAGAGTACTGCTACTCTTCTACTGTAGAGTACTGCTACTGTACTACTGTAGAGTACTGCTACTCTTCTACTGTAGAGTACTGCTACTGTACTACTGTAGAGTACTGCTACTGTACTACTGTAGAGTTCTACTACTGTACTACTGTAGAGTACTGCTACTGTACTACTGTAGAGTACTGCTACTCTTCTACTGTAGAGTACTGCTACTGTACTACTGTAGAGTTCTACTACTGTACTACTGTAGAGTACTGCTACTGTACTACTGTAGAGTACTGCTACTCTTCTACTGTAGAGTTCTACTACTGTACTACTGTAGAGTACTGCTACTGTACTACTGTAGAGTACTGCTACTCTTCTACTGTAGAGTTCTGCTACTGTACTACTGTAGAGTTCTACTACTATAGAGTACTGCTACTGTACTACTGTAGAGTTCTACTACTGTACTACTGTAGAGTACTGCTACTCTTCTACTGTAGAGTACTGCTACTGTACTACTGTAGAGTTCTACTACTGTACTACTGTAGAGTACTGCTACTCTTCTACTGTAGAGTTCTACTACTGTACTACTGTAGAGTACTGCTACTGTACTACTGTAGAGTACTGCTACTCTTCTACTGTAGAGTTCTGCTACTGTACTACTGTAGAGTTCTACTACTATAGAGTACTGCTACTGTACTACTGTAGAGTTCTACTACTGTACTACTGTAGAGTACTGCTACTCTTCTACTGTAGAGTACTGCTACTGTACTACTGTAGAGTTCTACTACTGTACTACTGTAGAGTACTGCTACTCTTCTACTGTAGAGTTCTGCTACTCTTCTACTGTAGAGTTCTACTACTGTACTACTGTAGAGTACTGCTACTGTACTACTGTAGAGTACTGCTGCTGTACTACTGTAGAGTTCTACTACTGTACTACTATAGAGTACTGCTACTGTACTACTGTAGAGTTCTACTACTGTACTACTGTAGAGTACTGCTACTCTTCTACTGTAGAGTACTGCTACTGTACTACTGTAGAGTTCTACTACTGTACTACTATAGAGTACTGCTACTGTACTACTGTAGAGTTCTACTACTGTACTACTGTAGAGTACTGCTACTCTTCTACTGTAGAGTTCTACTACTGTACTGCTACTGTACTACTGTAGAGTACTGCTGCTGTACTACTGTAGAGTTCTACTACTGTACTACTATAGAGTACTGCTACTGTACTACTGTAGAGTTCTACTACTGTACTACTGTAGAGTACTGCTACTCTTCTACTGTAGAGTACTGCTACTGTACTACTGTAGAGTTCTACTACTGTACTACTGTAGAGTACTGCTACTCTTCTACTGTAGAGTTCTGCTACTGTACTACTGTAGAGTTCTACTACTATAGAGTACTGCTACTGTACTACTGTAGAGTTCTACTACTGTACTACTGTAGAGTACTGCTACTCTTCTACTGTAGAGTACTGCTACTGTACTACTGTAGAGTTCTACTACTGTACTACTGTAGAGTACTGCTACTCTTCTACTGTAGAGTTCTGCTACTCTTCTACTGTAGAGTTCTGCTACTCTTCTACTGTAGAGTTCTACTACTGTACTACTGTAGAGTACTGCTACTGTACTACTGTAGAGTACTGCTGCTGTACTACTGTAGAGTTCTACTACTGTACTACTGTAGAGTACTGCTGCTGTACTACTGTAGAGTTCTACTACTGTACTACTATAGAGTACTGCTACTGTACTACTGTAGAGTACTGCTACTCTTCTACTGTAGAATACTGCTACTGTACTACTGTAGAGTTCTGCTGCTGTACTACTGTAGAGTTCTGCTACAGGTTCTGCTCAGGAACTGTGGAACCTCGTGTGTTTCCTGTTGGATCAGTGGTTGTCCTGGAGGTCTGAGGAGGCGGAGCCAGAGGGTGGTGTTTATATTAACACTAACAGCTGGAACTTTCTCTCCTCTGTCACTCTGTCGTCTCCATAGTAACAGCCGACAGGTCCCGCCCACCCTCCCCCCATGTGACCTCTGACCCCGCCCTGTGGCCACGGCAGCAGCTTCCTCTTCCTGTTGCCACCTTCCTGCCACTGTTCAGACAGGAAGTGATGTCGCTGTGCTGTCTCCTGACCTGCTGCTCCTCCAGGTGGGGTTTCCTACGTTTCCCATGATGCCGCTCTGCATTCCACACCGCACGCTTCATCTTTTCCTTCCTGCATTCTGTCACGACTCTGATGTGGAACCGTTTGTGTATCAAACTGTTCATCTAAGTTCTTCTCTAATAAACTCCATGAAAGGCCTCAAAGAACTCAGTTTGGTTCCATGAGAATCCGTCAGATGTTCTCCTCAGGTCCAGGATGGACTCTCATTAAACCTGAGCAGTAATGACAGAAATAACCCAGCTAGAACTAGACCATGATGAATGTTCTGACAGACCGGATGCAGGAGAACATCCTGGTGCTTTAGATCTGGGACACAGAGTTCACCACCTCCAGCTTGATAGGAGTCCAGCAGAAGAACATCTGATCATGTGGTTCTTTTTGTCTGGATGTGCAGCTCCTGATCCATACCTCTGGTTCTGTCTGATGGTCCAGAGTCTCCAAGTCTGACTGTCAGCGGATGTTGTTGTGGTTCTTTTCTAGATCAGTACTTTAGTAAAGAACATCTGAACTTCTAAAAGTTCTCGTCCTCAGCAGAAACCAGGATTGTTCTCACGTTCTTTACCTACATGTTCTCCTTGAACTTCTCTCGGTCACCAGATGTTCCAGCTTCACTTCATGGAAGAAGCCTCCAGGTTCTCCTGGGAGTAACACTGACTGAGGACCTGTGCTGGAGTGACCACGTTGCCACAGCGGTGGGCAAGGCACAACAACGCCTCTATTACCTGAGGAAGCTGAGGAGCACTGGCATCCCCAGACCTTTGACGGTGAACTTTTACAACTGTGCCATCAACAGTGTTCTGACATATGGGTTCTTAGTGTGGTTCTCCAGCTGCACCAAGGCTGACCAACAGGCTCTCCAGCGGGTGGTGAATACTGCTGGGAGAATTATTGGAACTACTCTCCCTGAGATCAGCACCATCTTCTCCGTCCGCTGCTTGAGGAGAGTGCGCAACATCAGGCGGGACCAGCACCATCCTGCTCACCACCTTTTCCACCTGCTGCCTTCAGGGAGAAGGTACAGGTCCATACAGGCCAAAACTGCAAGACTGGCCAACAGTCTGTATCCACAGGCTGTGAGGCTACTCAACTCTGCCCCTCTCTGCTCCCCCATTCTCACGGACAATAACCATATCCACCAATTATAAATCTGAACTGGTTTGCATAGTTGCAGAATGTCACTATTCACCACTCCCCTCTCGTGATCCTTCTTCCCCAACGGTTATGTCTTTGTTGCACTGGGTTATTTACGGTATTTAGTATTTATTATTGTGGGGTTTTATTTTGTACTGGGCTATTTATGAGATTTATTACTGTGAGGTCTTTTTTTGCACTTATCAACTCTGCTGTATGGATGCTCCGAGCATAATTTCGTTGTCCTTGTGACAATGACAATAAATATCCGGATTCGGATTCGGCACAATGTTGGATGTCATCATCAGCGTGAAGACCAAGGAGGTGAGATCTCAAACGGGTCGGTGATGAACCTTCTGGTCCAGAAGGTTCATGGTCCAGCAGGTTCATGGTCCAGAAGGTTCATGGTCCAGAAGGTTCATGGTCCAGGAGGTTCATGGTCCAGCAGGTTCATGGTCCAGGAGGTTCATGGTCCAGAAGGTTCATGGTCCAGCAGGTTCATGGTCCAGAAGGTTAATGGTCAGGCAGGTTCATGGTCCAGCAAGTTCATGGTCCAGCAGGTTCATGGTCAGGCAGGTTCATGGTTCAGGAGGTTCATGGTCCAGCAGGTTCATGGTCCAGGAGGTTCATGGTCCAGAAGGTTCATGGTCCAGGAGGTTCATGGTCCAGCAGGTTCATGGTCCAGAAGGTTCATGGTCCAGCAGGTTCATGGTCCAGCAGGTTCATGGTCCAGGAGGTTCATGGTTCAGGAGGTTCATGGTCCAGCAGGTTCATGGTCCAGAAGGTTCATTGTCCAGCAGGTTCATGGTCCAGCAGGTTCATGGTCCAGCAGGTTCATTGTCCAGCAGGTCGTCCAGGGTTAGCTGCTACACCTGGTTCTGTCTGGACGGACTCATGGTCCAGCAGCAGTTCTGAGCTTTGTTCTTCTGATGCAGATGTTCTCAGTAATGCTCTGACCCTCTAGAAAAACTCAAGTATGAACATTCCTTCACTGTCTCAAAACATAAATCAACAGTGGTTTTCCTGGAGGTCTGAGGGCCGGAGCCAGAGGGTGGTGTATAGTAATTTTTAAAACTGTTCAAATTGTTATATGTTGCTAAAAAACAAAAAATAAAAATAAAACAAAAAAAAAGTCATCATAATATGTCAATTAAAAAAGCCTATAGTATAGCATGTCGCTCTAAACATAGTTTAGTCTTTGGTCCACAAAACGTTGTTCTGTCTGAAGTCAGTGAGGACAACACAACAACAGTCCAAACGCTGGTTTCCAGAGGGTTAGACAAGTATTTATTTGAAAGAGTAAGTTTACAACAACAGAACATGTGAGGGGGTTAAAAGCAAATGGGTGTTAGTAAAATAAAAATAAATCAATGGAACTAAAAGTGAACTTCACGTTGACATTGATGGACATTCCAACCAGGAACAAAGTAAAAGATCATCAATATGAAAAACCTCTTCCTGTTCACCTCTTAAACCCAAAAACACACCACAGTAGCACCCTAAACTAAAACTACCAATGGGTTCCTGTTTTCCTTTCTGAACAGTTCAAAGGTCCCTCTCTATCTCCCCACACATCCACCAACCACTGGAACACAACTGCAAAGTTCTGCTGAAGCTCAGCTTCTCCCCAGAAGAAGTGCTGCCAGATGAAGGAGCCTTTTGAGAGGCAGCTGGCATCGTGATTGGACGGTACTTTGGTCTGATCCAATCCAGCTTCAGCTCCAGAGACGGCAGGCGGGACGAGTCAACGGAGGCCGAGTGGACGAAGGCATGAAGCTGAGAACAATCCAGAAAACACCAGAGGAGGAGTGAGGGAATAAATCCATTTTAAAATGCTGCTACTTTGGCTCTGAACCTTTATCTAGCTGTGATTTGATTGGTTCTACGTCACCAATAAAACTCCTTTAACTTAACATCTGTAAACAAAAACGTATCAACAAAGTTTTCTGTCAGAGTTTGTGTTCTTCTAAGTTTAACTCCAAGATTTTAAATACTTTCATTTACTGCAAATGAATATCTGCTCCAAATGTCTCACTAATAATCAGTATCAGCCTAAAAACCCACAAACACCCCCCCTCTATACTGGACCACACTTAGTACAGTCCGGTTCCCCCGTCTATTAATCTGCTTGGACTCTTCCACTTCCTGTTTGTCAAAGTGGCCTTCTACCTGGACAGGTTTAGTTGGAGCTCATCAACAAACATTTTGGGTAACTGCACTTTAATCTGGATGGATGACACTGAATTAGTCTGTTTTAATGAGACTGAGTTCAGATGTGTAGCTCTGTCATTAAATAGGAAATTATTTCTCAGAATTCACAGAGAAAAGTCTAAATGTTTGCTAGGTTAGCGTCCCACATGTTCTGTGGCTCAGCTAAAGCTAACTCTCTCCAACTTCTGGATCTCTGGAGCTGCTTGTTGTTCAAATATCTTCTAGAGGTGCTGAAGCTCAGAAAGTCTGAGATGTTTGTTCAGAATCAGCTCATTGTCAAGTCTGATCTGAACTGTCCTCTTTAGTTTGAACTTTCCCTAAACTTAGGAGTTAATGACAGAGCAGCACATCCAGACTCAGTCTCATTTATGTACAGATTAAACTTCAGTGTCATTCATTGATGTTAAAGTGCAGTTTTTCATGTTTGTTGCTCATGCTCCCGACCAAACCAGTCCAGGTGGAAGACGATGTGAAGAGAAGCTCCAGAGGATGAAGATCACACATTTACGTTGGAAATAAATGTCCTTTAATTAGACATTGTCATGTAAAAGTTGGATTTCCCTTTAATGATGTTCAGATCTTTATTTTGTTGATGTTGGTTCTAAATGTTTTCTGACACTCAGCCCCAAACATTAAAACCTTCTACGGCTCACAAGCTGCAACAATTCACACATTATCAACCATCTTTGTGACTAAACTAAGATAAAAAGTGAAAAACTGTCTGATTCCTGCATCATGAATGTAAATCTTTTTGTTTTTTATCACAGTAAACTGAATATATTTGAGTTTGACATTTTATAAACCAAAACAAGAAATGAATTAGTGGAGAAAACAATCAACAGATTAATGGACAAAGAAAATGTGTTTTCCAACATGACAGGATACATACAATTTAAATTCTATTTTATTTATAGAACACCAATTACAGGTCAAACTGTCTCAAGACGCTTTATTTTTATATTTTTATATTTTTTGTCATATCTAAAATATGACAAAGTAAGAAATTTAAGAAACAGAGGGGGGAGGCTGCCACCCACCTCCCCTCCTACTCTCCACCCAGACTCCGCCTTGGCTCCACCCATGTGGTCACTTTATTAGGAACAGAAACTATGATGTCAAAGTGACGACGAGTTTACTTGTTTTTGTCTGATCTATAGTTCAGTGAGTTAAGGGTTAGCATATGGAGCTACAGGTTGTTGGTTCAAGACCAGACCCTTCTTAAATTTTTTGAAAATCCTGTCAAAGACAAAAAAGAAAGCTGCCAGTGGTGGGTCTTGATCCTGCTACCTTCCACTTAGTAGTCTCTCTTCTTATCCCCCTGAGCTTCTCACTCAGATGCTAATGCTTCTTTTTTTTGTGCATTTATCATTGTTTTTTGTTGTTTTCGAGGTTTTTTTTCAACTTGAGTCTCGTCTTGACCGTTTTTCTCAGGAGGTTGGACTTCAGCCTTTGTGCTGGAGGGTTGAACCCTCAGTTCCAAGACTTTCCAAAGCCTCCACACCTCCCCAGTCCTCAGGACCTGAGCTTTCACACAGTCTGAGGGCTGAAATGTTCTAAGTTCCACAGTAGATCTCTGTTAGTTTGAACCTTCAGACAGTCCAAGGACTGATATCTTCTAAGTTCCTGAGTAGATCTCTGTTAGTTTGAACCTTCAGACAGTCTGAGGACTGAAGTTCTAAAAGTCTCTCAGTACTTCTGTGTTAGTTTGAACTTTGTGGTGAACAGAAGCCTTAAAACTTGTGACCATGAGTCTTGATTTCACATTTAGACCATCCATCTGAGTTCTTCTCAGACCTTCACCTGTGGGTTCTTTAGAAATCCTGAACAAACTTTGATTCTCTTCACTGAACAGTAAAGTTTGTGGAGATCAGAAGGTAACATTAGTTTGATCGATGCCTTCAACTACTAGTAGACTTTATCTGGAAAGCAGTTTTCTGAAATGAGTTCTTAGTAAATCTGTCCACAGTCAAACCAAGAACACAGAAAGAGGAAATGTTTGAAGAAACAACTTGATGTTTTCATTTCAGACTAGAAAACGCTTTAAGACCTTTATCTGTTTTTGCTCTTTTTCATCGTTTTATCGTCTCTTCTGTTTAATTTGATCTTCTAAAGTCTAACTGGTGTCTTTTCAAATGTTTTGTCTTTAGTTTGATTCTTCTTAAATCTTTAGTTTTGCTCTTTTCTCACATTTTATTCTTTTCTAATTTCTGATTTGATTTTGAAATGTTTTGTCTTTTTAATGTTTAATTTTCTTTTTCAAATGTTTTATCAGTTTGTTTGAAAAATGTCCTTTTCTTTCCCAATGTTTAATTTTTAGATTAAATCTTTAAGGTTTTTCTTTTAAATGTTTTACCACCTTTTAATGTTTAATTTTTTTTTCAAAAATATTTTTATTAACAATCAAGCATCACATCCTAATCAGTGTGTACATTTTACATTAACACCCCCACCGAAACAAAACAAAAAAAAAAACACAGCACATTTTCAACGTATACACAGAGCACAGCACAATCTTACATTGCAAAGTAAGATATCCAATTATTTAAACATTGTTACAAGATGCATACAGTGGGTAAAGTCATTCCGACAACATCGTTCCCCTTATCCACTAGCCATCTTTTCTCGGGTTAGGCAGAGCCCTCCATAAAATAGTGCATATTCTTGGGCCTGCATAATCGAGGAAGGGAGTCCATATATGATAGAATTGTCCTATCATCCCCCTGGACCAATATGTCAAATATTCCATAGGTAGCAAATCAAATACAATCTCGTGCCAGTCAGACCGTTGGTGGTTTATGTGAAATCCATTTCAATAACACACTTTTACGTGCAGCATAGGTTAAGACTCTGAGCAATTTTTGATTGTGGATATCGTTAATTTGAGGATGAGGCCTTCCTAAGAGAAGGCATACTGGGTCCAATTGTAAAGTCCTACCAAATACCAGATCTAGCTTTGTGATAATCTCTACCCAAAATCCTGAATATGTATACGTGACCATACTGAATGTATAAAAGTGCCGACATCTTCTCTACATTTGATACACAGAACAGACTTTTCAGGGTCCATCATATGTCGAGGCTGAGAAGTGATCTGAAGACGATGTAGCAGCCTAAACTGTAATTCTTTCGCTCTATTGCATACGGATATTTTATTGGAATATTCCCATATACCTATCACTGTAGTTTCATCGATCTCAACCCCTAGATCTTGGGCCCACACTTGCAAGGTGGCTACATTTACTTTACTGGATTTGTAGACGGCCTTGTAGCATTGTCCTAATATGCACCCCTTGCTGCGTATTGTCGAAAGTAATTCTTCAACTGGTGACATTTCTATGTTAAAGTTGGCTTTAGTTTGATTGTATATAAAGCTTCTAATTTGCAAGAATCTAAAGAAATGTGTTTGGGGTAGTTCGTATTTTCGTCTTAGTTGATCAAATGACAACATTTTATCGCCTTCAAACAGATCTTTCAACACTTTAATACCTGCATCTTCCCACAGAGAAAAGCCAGCCTCTTCCATACCTGGAGGGAAGTCTGTATTTCTTTGTATTGGAGTGATTGGTGATATGGAACTTGCTCTTTTTCCCCATTTCCTCACCATTTCTGTGCTTTCCCACCCCTCCCTCTTCTCCCATCCCTCCCCCTTGCCCTCTTCTGTCCCTCTCAACCCCCCCGGCCAGCAGGCAGATGGGTCCCCCCTATATAGAGCCGGGTTCTGCTCGAGGTTTCTTCCCTGTTAAAAGGGTGTTTTCCTGCCACTGTCTCCTTTGGGCTTGCTCTGGGGGTCAGGCATTTGGGTTCTGTAAAGCGTCTTGAGACGATTTGACTGTAATTGACGCTATATAAATAAAATTGAATTGAATTGAATTGAACTGAATTGAATTGAATTGAATTGAATCAGATCCCAAACTTTGAGTGTGCATCCAATAATTATGTTGTCATCTGGAATCTTCAATGCTTTCCGATCTCAGAAAAATGGGAGACTGGTTAGTGTTAGTGGTTTTCCCAAATTGAAAGATCCAATATCCAGCCACACAGAATCCGGATCATTTCGTATCCAATCAACCAAATATCGAAATTGAGAAGCAAGCTGATACAGCCTGACATTAGGGACTGCCAAACCTCCTTGGTCTGCTGGTGATTGCAGTTTTAGCAATTTCAGTCGTGGTTTCTTACGATTCCAAATAAAATTCCTGCGCCAGCTATTTATTGTTTTGATAGTGCTGTTATTTAAAAGAATTGGGACCATTTGGAATTGGTACAGGAGCCTGGGCAGAATATTCATCTTGACCAGTGCGACCCTTCCAAGCATTGAGAGAGGGAGAGGTGTCCACCTTTCTAAATCATATATGCTTAAGAAGGGGTTGAAAATTTGCTTTATACATCTTTTGAAGTATTGGGGTAATAAATATCCCAAGATAGGTAAAACCTTGGCTTGCCCATTTGAATGGTGATACTCCAGGTGAGAGAACATGTTCAATAAAGGTTTTACAAACAGATGTTTGAACTTTTTATAAAAATCTACCTGAAGCCATCACCAGGTGCTTTCCCTGACTGCAGTGCCTGTATAGATTCAGAAATTTCCTCTGACATTATAGGCCTGTTTAGACTTTCTATTTGTCCACCGCTTGGTTTACAGAGTTATTTTAGAAAGAAAATCCTCCATTAGACCTGAGACCCCAGCTGGTTGTTCACTGGCATACAAACTTTCATAATACTTTACAAAAACCTTATGTATACTGTTCTTATCCTGTTTAAGTTGGCCAGTCATGTCCTTAATTGAGGAAATGAGTTGAGAATCAATCCGTTTTTTCACCAGATTTGCCAGATACTTGCTGGGTTTGTTCCCAAATTCGTATAATTTTTGCTTTGCTAATGTTATGTTTGTGCTTTTTGAGTTGATAATGAATTGAGTGCTGCTCTGGTAGCCAGCATTGTTTTTAGATGGGCCTCAGATGGATCCTGATTGGATTGGCTTTCACACTCATGTAACTGCAGCTCTCGTTTTCGTTGTTCTTCCTGATTCTTCTTTTTCCTACTCTTTTCATAAGCTATAATCAAACCCCTGGAGTATGCCTTACATGTCTCCCATAGAATGGAGGGAGATATCCCCTGTGTGTCGTTTATAGAATAGAATGATTGAAACTCTGTTTGACAGTAAGAGATGAAGTTGGGATCATTCAGAAGGTTTATATTAAATCTCCATCCCCTTGAGCGCTGCTGGATCTCTCCACACGAAAGCTTTAAGTCTACAGGAGCATGATCTGAGACTGTGGTGCTACCTATATCACAGGACTGAACGGAGAACAGCATTGTTTTAGGGATGAATATGTAGTCAATTCTGCAACTACTTTTATGAACCCCAGAGAAGAAGGTAAATTCTTTGTTGTTTGGGTTAAGCGCTCGCCATACGTCTACAAAATCTAGCTCTGTACATGTATCAGCTACTGTCCTGGCCCGTTTAGTAAGAGTTATGTTTTCTCCTGGTAATTTATCTATAGTCGGATCCAATATACAGTCGAAGTCTCCACCAACCACTGATAGAGCACAATCCATTTCTGCCAACTCTGAGAAAGCCTTTGTACATCCCACCAGGTAATCCCCCTGATTTAGAAACAGATTTAATATTGAGATACTTTCATTTTTAAGACGCCCCTTTATCAGAATGTATCGCCCCACATTATCCTTGGTATAAGATTCCAGTGTGAATGAGAGCCGATTATGGATAAGAATGCACACTCCTCTGCTGTTAGATGTAAATGATGAAAAAACACCTGTCCCACCAGGGCCGGACTGGGAAAGAAATTCAGGCCGGGAGATTTCCAGTCAGTCAGGCCACTTCTGCCACAGCAAGGGTTGTGTCACGTGGGATAATGCACCAAAATGTTGTTTTTTTCCTTCCAAAAATATTCCTTTTACAGTTATGTTATAGCAATTACAACACTACTAAACAGACAGTAAGTCTATTAAACACAACCATAAGGACAGCTCCATACAGTCCAGTACTTTTCTCTTCTGTAATCTCTTCACTACCCTCACCAAGTTTTACAATGTTTTCCTTTTCCTATTATTTATATAACATGTGGAATTAAAAAAAGATATATTATTTTGTCAGCAAATCATTTAGATGTCAGCTGGTCATAGCTAATAGTATATGCAAACACCAATGTTCATTTTATAACTGAAAATTGTAAGTCAACTGCCTATCCTACCTGAAGAGGGGGTCTCAAACGTTTTCAGGCTTCCTGCAACCACCTGACATGTGGAGCTTATTTGGGCCAGACATTTTTTATTATATTTTGGCCTTTGAAGTCTGATGATGCATTTGTGAGAAGAACTGACCGTTTGTAAACTTAAGGGTGCTCCATAATCTTCTCTCCTTCCACTCTCTGGCCTCTCTCTCATATCACCGCTCTGCAGTGCATTATTCCCCGTTCTCGCTATGAAGGGGCGGGCCATAAAGCAACTAACCAATCATGTCACGTTTCTTCTAAAAAATGTCACTTTGACCAATCCCTATCCTTCTGATTTAGAGCTCAGAGCACGTGCTTTGTGTGAGTGACAGGAGGGTGGGCGTGTACTCTGTAAGGCTTCTAGCTGCTGTCTCTGGCCTGTCTGCCAAAAAGCCGATCAACTTTTATTCATTGGCCTGCCAGTCCGTGGCTGGCCTGTCCAGGCAGGCCAATAAGGAGGCAGGCCACCGGGAAAAGTCCCGCCTCTCCCGATTGCCAGTCCGGGCCTGTGTCCCACCCATTCTCGCTTCAATTTTTCATGTTCTTTATCTTTTAAATGTGTTTCCTGAAGCAGTGCAATATCAACCTCCTCCTTTTTGAGAAATGACAGAATTTTCTTCCTTTAACAGGATGATGTATACCCCTTATGTTCCATGTACAGATTTTTAGATTGGGATTATTCATATTGATAACTAAAACATACTACAGTGGCAAAGAGAGATTGCTGCCTTAAACCTGTATAAATATTACTATCCATATCCCAATTTGACTTGTATGCCATGCCCACTTATAAAAGAGAAGTACTGTTACATGAACCCTAACAACCACACCCTGAACATAACTATATGCACATATTTACTACACAGATAACCATACCCAAAAAATAATTTTGAAATAAAGAAAAGAGTGAGAACCTCCACTTCAGAAGAGAGACCCCTTAAAAATAAGATCTACTAACCTTACTCTGGATGCGACTATGATGTACCAGAGAGCGCAAAATCAGGTGCAACAAGATATTTACTCAGATCATTTTGTAACAAGTAATGATCCAACATACATGTCATTTCCCATCCCTCAAATGTAAATGGAATTATCAGGATAACCATAAAACAGAGATATAAAAAGGGGGAGGGAGGGGAAAAACAAAAACTTAATTCCACACATTGAACTGTTAACATAAACAGTTGTGAAAATCAGCTACCGGTATATCAAACAGAACCTTCAGTGACCTGGCCTATTTACTCCATCCTCTGTGGATACTGCAGCAGCATTAGTTTAGCTTTCTATACAGAACATTGGAGTCGGATCAGGTTTCAGCTACTCACGCTTAACCGTCAGTCGTGTTATCCTTTTCTCCCAGTTTGTTAATGAATGCCATTGCATTCTCCGGCTTGTTAAACGACTTTGTAGCGTTGTTTGTGGTGATCCTCAAGGTAGCTGGATAGCTCAGGCCGTAGCTGTGTATTCCCACTAACTGCAGCTTCTTCCTGGCCTCATCAAAAGCCCGACGTTTTCTCTGAGTTCCACTGGAGAAGTCCTGGAAAAAGAAGATTCGGCTTCCCTCGAACTGGACCTTTTTCGCCCTTCTGGCTGCCTCAAGCACTCGAGCCCGGTCGCCAAAATTATGGAATCTCACAATCGTGACCCGCGGATCAGGTGGCCGGGATCCGGATCAGGGCCCGCCATTCGGTGCGCCCTCTCCAGCTTGATTTTCCCAGCCTTGGGGGGGAGCGCCAGGACTTTGGGGATCCATGATTCCATGAAGTTCAGCACTGACGTGCCCTCCGAGGATTCTGGCAAGCCCACAATTCTGAGGTTTTTTCGTCTTCTTCGATCCTCTTGATCATCCAGTCGTTCCTGCAGTGAGGCTACGTTTTTTTCCAGGTATGAAACACGCTGCTCCGTCTCGGCATTGGTGTGCTCTACTGCTGAAATGCGTTGCTCAGCCTCATCCACACGCTTGGATACATCTTGCAGCTCTTTCACTATATCTCCAATATTTTGAAGAAAGAAGTCAAACTTTTCCATCATCCCTGAGATGTTCTCAGTGATTGTAGTCATAGCTTTGGCCAAAGCAGGACCTAGCGTTTCAGTTTCCACCGCTTCCACTTCATCTTGTATTTTGTCGGCTGTGCTAGCAAGAGCTAGCCGCTGGGACTTTTTAACGGGTTTAGTTGCCATTTTATCGTTTGACTTACTCCAGTAATACTCCAAGGACATCACATAAGTCTCCGCTAATGCTGACTACAAGCTTGGGCTGCATTAAATGTATAAAATCAGGATATTTGCACTGAAAGTGCGGGAGCTCACGCGGAACGCTGCTACTCGGTCCGCATCACTGCAAGTCTCTTAATTTTCTTTTTAAATGCTTCATTGTATTTTCTGTTTAATTCCCGTTTAAAGTTTTATTGTCTTTAAGATTTAATTTTATAATTAAACATTTCATTTTTAATTACATGTTTTGTCTTTTTAAAGGTTTAATAATCTAATTAAATGTTTTGTATTTTTTAAATGTTTAATTTAAAATATTTCATCTTTAATGTTTAATATTTTGTTTAAAAACATTTAATTTCTTAATTAAATGTTTTGTATCTTCTGTTTAATTATCTAATTAAATATTGTGTCTGTTTAATATAATTTAATTGTATTTAATGTTTAATTTTCTTTTTAAAAGTTTTATTGTATTAAATGTTTTTTCTTTGATTTATTTGCTTTTTAATGTAGTTTATTTCTTTAAACTTTTATCTGTCCAGATTTTAAGCCCAACCTTAAAAATGAAACAAACCCTTAAATCACAATAAAATACTTGTTTTTTACAACTTTTTATTTATAAATTTTTATGATTTAGAACAACAACATAAATCAAACAGACAAACATAACTAAAAAAATGTAAATAAATTTTAAAAAATGCCAGAGACCATGAGTTCACATTTATCATTCATTACCATTGGATACGTGTTTGCACCATTTTTCCAACACCTTTCACCTTGTTCTTTTTGTAATCTCATTGAATATGTCATCTGCTCCATGAGATGCAGCTGTTTAACAATGTCTATAAATTAAACAGCAGTGGGGCATCCGTTCTGAAGCCTTAGGTTTGTGATGGCCTTCTTACTGGTAACCAATCAAATCTTTAGAAGGTATTGGTCCTCTCTGCTGAGTCCATCAGGGATGAGTCCAAGGTACAGGGATACAAAAGATGTCCTGATACTAAAGCCAGAGACTTTGGAAATCATTTTTCCTACTTCCCTCCAAAAAGGCTTTATGACAGAACAGGACCAGAAGATGTGAGTGAGGTCAACCATAGTGTCCCTCCAGCAGTGTCACTGTGTTTGGGTTTCTGTTTTAGTGTAATAAAGAAACGAACCAACAGAAGTCTGTCCACATCCATGAGTTTGTTGAAGAGTCCGTGTCCTCCAGGCCTGCTGCCACGTTTCTTCAGTTATAATCATGTCCAGTTCTTTCTCCCTTTTATGTTTAATACACAGGGCCGGCCGCTGGCATAAACACTCTATGCTGTTGTTTATAGCCACATCCACTAGAGGGGGCCACACCACAGTAAGTGTGTGATTCACATTTTGTCCCTGTCTTCATGGGCGTAACGGACGCGGGGTACGCGTGGGACATGTCCCCTCGCACTTTTTTCAGCCGTTACAACCATAGACATAATAAAGAGTAGATGCCGCTCGGGGTGCTGCACAGTGAGAAATACGGCCGCCATCTTGGTCCGGTCATCCGCTCCACTCAGCGCTGTTTGACAGCACATTTAATCCATCTGAACTCTGAATATTAAACTGATTTTCACACGTTTTTATTTTTATTTTTTGCTGCAAACATCATACATGTAGCTGTGATACAGGACAAATGGTTCGGCGTATTTTAATATTCATAGCGGGAATAATAATAATAATAGGTAATAGAATATTCTGATATTCAGCTCGACTGTAGACAGGTATTTTGCAAACACTGTAAACACACACACACTAATATATGTTAGAGAAGCAGATAATGGCAGTAAAGTCAATTATTTTAATAATTTGAAGACACAATATATGATTACGCTATATACACATATATAAACAAAATACTGACTAATGAACACATATTTTTATATAAAACAGTAGAGATAAGTTATATATCAGAGAAAATGAATATATATAAATCATAGATGGAGTATCAACATCATTCACATATATATACAGGCTATAATAGATACAAGTTATATATCAGAGAAAATCATACTACATATAAAATCATGTATGGAGTATCAATATAATCAATATATCAGAAAACTGACTAATGTGTTCATTAGTCAGTATTTTGTTTATATATGTATATATAGCATAATCATATATTGTGTCTTCAAATTATTAAAATAATTGACTTTACTGCCATTATCTGCTTCTCTAACATATATTAGTGTGTGTGTGTTTACAGTGTTTGCAAAATACCTGTCTACAGTCGAGCTTAATATCAGAATATTCTATTACCTATTATTATTATTATTATTATTATTATGATCTATTATTCCCGCTATGAATATTAAAATACGCCGAACCATTTGTCCTGTATCATAGCTACATGTATGACGTTTGCAGCAAAAAATACAAATAAAAACGCGTGAAAATCAGTTTAATATTCAGAGTTCAGATGGATTAAATGAGTGGAGCGGCTGACCGGACCAAGAGGGCGGCCCCACCGCTCGTCAGCCCCAATAGGCAGTAGTGGTCGATGCGGCGTCTGCTCTTTATTATATCTATGGTTACAAACATAGACATATACAAACAGTAGATGTCTCGAGACGGAGTCGGCAGCGTCGTCACGTGGCGGCCATCTTAGGACAGGGGACTGCTCTGGCGCACTGTACTGTAGTCAATGGTAAGGTGGATGATTTCCTCACTTTAACACTCATAACTCGCTCAATTCTTGATTCATTTACAAACGGTTTAGTTTATTACAAACCTTATTAACGTGGCTATGATTCAGGCTCAATTCCGAAATCGCAGCTTTTCATTTTGAAAAATGCGGCATAGTTGTGTGTCTTTTCTGCCTGGCTACTCACATTGAAGATGGTGTTACTCACAATCTGATTTTCAATTATTAGGTTTTCCTGAGACCAACGTTTTTTGAGAACCGAATCTTTAGGCGAAATTACATTCTTTGTGGTTGTGGTTGTATTTATTTGCTTGTTAAGAGACTTTGATTGAGACCTTAGACTTATTGTTTGTATACATCTATGCCTGGATTAGTTAGCCTGCAGACGAAATGCATTGTGGGTAATGTAGGCACCAGGTTCATGAAAAGAAAAGACAACATCTCTGTTTGTTGTGCATTGATTTTGGTTGAGCTTTGTTTTTATCTGTGCATTAGAAAGCTGATAGTAATAAAGAAGTGCAATGCTAAATATTAAAATTACATTTACATCCATTTATGCTGAAAAAAGATGATATCTGTGTTCATTTTTTATTTTTCTGCAGTGGCAGCCTGAAGTTTAGAGAAGTGAAAGGTCCTCTGCAGTCCTCAAACCAGCAGGATAAAACTGTGAAGATTACAATATAAGTATAAACCATAAATTAAGAATAGTAAGACACTAAATAACCTTTGACTAAAAGACAGCTAGCAGACAATTTTCATGCCCGAGATTTATCAAAAGCTTAACATGATGCTGTGCAGCTAGTTAGAGATGTTGGTCATCAACCTTTAATCTTGTTTTTTAAGAAGGCGAGATTAACTTAAAAATTGCCCACTCCATTGTTGTAACTTCAGTTGGTTATGGGACGCTGCAAAAATCCTGGAAAATGATTTATTGAAGAGTAGGAACCCTGTTATTATTTTTCTTTCTTTATTTATTTATTTTTTTGTTCAAATGTCATTATTTTTTCATTTTAGCATTACTTTTTTGTTATTTGTTCATCATCATTTATTTATTTTGTCTATTTGAATATTGTAAATATTAAAGATTGACAGTATAATATCTGTGTGTGTATAGCTATTTCTTTATTACCTATCTATTTAACTCATTCGCTGCCAATGACGTCTATAGACGTCACTCATGTATTTTGACTGGGGGGGCTGCAGGATAGTCTGTCGGAGCTTGTCGGTGAAAACCCTGGAGTTTTGGAACGTGAGAGTGTTGCGGTGGGCCAAAAGAATGACAAAGACAGTGACCATGGTGGGGCGACAGCAAAAAGTGCCGCTGACAACAGCCGCTGGTGATCAAAGGTCCGTGTACGTCGCCGTCATTCTATTTTCGATTTGGGGTCAAAACACCAAAAACGGATAACGGCCGTTTCCCGTTTTTCACTTTCAAAACAAAAATCGAAAACGGAAAACCAATCCGTTTTCCGATTTTCTTTTTTCAATAAAAACGGATATCAAAAAACAAACTAGAAGTTAAATTTCATTTTTTGATATCCGTTTTCTACACTTTTGCAAGACAAACATCAGAAATGACGAAGTACACGAACCCACTCTCCGAGAACCACATCAAAACATAAATGTTGTTAACCCTTTAAGCTTCAGTCATTTCCAGCCGTTTTCAGTACAAAAAATCGCTAATATTCTATTTTTAAATTAAAAATATGACGAGACATACAGGGAATATTGGACGCGCATCGCGAGGTGCATTTCCTTGAAAACGACCTATTCGTGGATTTTATACCGACTTCAGGACATGTTTTGGACAAAATAGTTTACTGGCTTGTTTCGTCTGGATGTCCAAGGTTGGATTATGGCCGTTTTTTGTGGAATCTTTTTTTTGTGTGTAATAATGAACCCGGAAATGTGAGTCGCGCTGTGTGTGTTGAAGCCGTGTATAGAGAACGGATGGATGGATATTTGTTTTTGTTGGACAAATGTGTTTTTCTCACCCACTGTGGTAATCGGACAAGGTACGTTTTATCCGTTTGATTCCCGGCTATAAAAGACACAAGCAGAAACAAAAAATCAAGCCGTTTTTTCGTTTTTTCGTTTTGAACAAAAAAACAAAAAAACAGGAAACGGTTCGTTTTTTCGTTTTTTCGTTTTGAACAAAAAAACAAAAAAACCAGGAAACGGTTCGTTTTTTCGTTTTTTCGTTTTCACCCCCAAAATGAAAATACGACTCCATATTTCGTTTCATTGGTGGGCGGGGCATCGGAGCCAGCCAGTGCACAATAAAGCTCCTGTCCATCACAATAAAGCTCTTGCGCTGGCATTCATAGACAGACTGACTTTCATTGTATTGCCTGCCCCCACTGCACTTCCCCTAACTCTAAATCAAAGCAAGTCGTGTACACAGTACAGAGTTTGCACGATAGTAGGCTATTTATTGATTGAATGAGCGAAAGATAGCCTATCTATCGGATTAAACACCCAAGAGGAGGCCGAAGAGGCGCGCTGAAAGTAGGTATATAAAATGACCAGCAGGTGTCGCCATTCCTTAATGTTGCCACCAACCATCCCCTATCAGGCAATTAATACATTGATCTGGGTTAATGTGATCTGGGTTAATGGCAGGGTGTGCGCTCAAAAAAAGGCTTTAGTTTCGAGATACCCCTACCCAGTTAAAACAACACACCACCATGTTTTTAATATCCAGTAAATGTGCCACATTCATTAAAGGTGGCAAATACGTGTTTATTATTAATATTATCATTATTATTTATTATGTTGCTGTTGTTATTTGCTTTAATTTAGGCCTTATATCTTGAAAAAGCCTGTCCAATTAGGAGTGAGGTGGGGGAAAGAAGCCCAGAGTTTCATAATGGTCACTCAAAAGTTGATACCTGCTCAACGTAACTAGAAAGTCAAACTCAGTTTTAAAATGCACTATAATATAAACTCATGCAAACATAACAGTCTAGTGAATGTGGATTCTGCGCTGTTTGTCGATGGTGAATGTTTAATGGGGGGAGATCTGGGATAGGCAGATCCAGTTGCTTTGGTTTGGTTTACAGGAGTACTTCTGTACTTTTGTTTTATTCATTGGGAGAGCATAAATACAAATGGGGTTTCATCTTAGATGTGATATACTTTAGTATGTGATATAATAAATATATTATATCTATCAGATGACACACAACTTTATATCTCCTCTGACCCCACAGCCCCACTCCCTCCTAACTCCCTCATCGCCTGTCTCCAGAATTTCCTCAAGCTCAAAGGAAACAAAACTGAGGTCTTGTTATCAGTGGCTCAGCCCCAAAGCTTTGGAACTCTCTCCCAACATTCAAAACCCACCTCAGAACCTACCTCTTTCAGCAGTCATTGTCATAACTTCACTCTCCCCTGTTTTAAACATGTCTTAATTTTGTGTTACCAGTGTATTAGCAATGGTTTCAACAGCGCTTTATGTATCTGTGTATATATTTAACTGTGTAAGGCCACTTTGGGTGACTAGAAAGGCAAATAAATGTTTTTATCATTATTATTGTCGTATTATATGCGATTAATCTTATATATGTGATGAATTTTATACAGCATCATACATGACATAACATATTGAGGAAGCTAGATAAAGCAAAGATGAAACTAAAGCCTGGTGAAAAAACAACAGTCTTTAATACAAGAATAACAAAAACAAAGTCAGAAAAAAGAAAAATATATGAAGAACATTATGTTACAAAAATGTTGGTGACGTTTCAGATCTCTCTACACATATCTCTTTACAATGTTGATGAGGTCCTTGATCCCGCTTTGATAACTGGTTGGATTGTTGTTCACAGCATTGTCGAACAGCACAGAAATGTCCAAGTATTGCTGTGCAAATTCATTTTCAGCTGCTGTTTGTTGTTCAGCTGTGGAGAATGGGTTTCTCCTGAAAAAGGAGACTTGTGTCAGCGATGACCTCACTTCCTGGTGGTCAGCTTGTGCAGCTTCTGCAGCCTCTGGCAAACAATCTGCCGGCAGTTTCTTTGGGCATCCACCCAGAGCCAGTTGATTTGGAAAACCTTTTCCTGAAATAAGCAGATAGAAACACAAATCACAGGATTAGGTTTGGGTAATTAGCATATCACCATCATGTATATCAATCCACCTCAGTAGCCTTGTTTGCATGCAGACTTTTTCTCACTGCGATTAAAATCATTCCAAACTGACAATCTCAGATCAACTATTTACACATGACAGGATCTATTCCAATTTGGTGTTTACATGAGCAGCTACCGTACATAATCAGAACAGCCGTTATACAGACGTGTAACTGCCCGCAGACAGAATACGGCCTGACAACTTCACTTTTCACAGTTTACATGAAAAAAGATGTCTTTTGATCGCTTTGGGGAAAGGAATATCCCCCCCCCGTGAAACCGAATGAAATTCCATTCATTTTTTTCTGTTTATTCTAATTGAGGTGTATATGTAAAATTTTTATTTGGTTACAGCTTCTAGATCAATTCCAATGAGAATGGAAGGTTCCATGTAAAACCAGCTATTGTTAATTCCAAGGGAGTTGTTAAAGCATGCTTCTTCAAGTGAGCTGTTTGTATATTTCTACTAAAACTAACATATATTTTGTTTACCCTAATGTTCTTATAGATAAGTTACACTGAAAAATAGTCCAAGTATTTTTGGCTTCAGTGTTCAATACAAGGAGGGAACTAAATTATCTGTTAAAAAAACCCAACTCTATTCATTGTAGAGTCTGACAGGTCGAGAAATATTTGTTCCACTAGATAACAGACATAGTCAGCAGACAGACACTTACACACAAACACAGGTACATTTCTGGAATAAATTAACACATATCAGAACATTGACTATAATGCCGACAGGGATGGCAAACATCAATCATACCAAGAGCAATGGGATATGAACCGCAGCCTTGTAATTTTACACACTGCTGTGTTTATAAAGTAGAAGTACATTGAAAGAAAATGTATAAATCAGTATAACCTTGGATCCAGTGTGCATTCCAGGACTGCACCATCCGACAAAGTCCAAGCTCTGCTACCTGACATGTGAGTGTGGAGACACAGTATCGTGTCACGTTGTCCTCCATGTCAAGTTCCTCCTGGTCTACGAGCTGGAGGAGAGCCGTTTTCAGTGGCTAGTTCACTCTGTTGTTGACTTCTGCCCACATCCTTTCAACAATATGATTCTGGAATTTCAACAGAGCAAAAACAAAAAGTTAAATTTACTTTCAGTTATGACTGTCATTACTTGCAGCTGATATTGAAGCTGAATAGGATGGGCAACCGGCAGTCCAGGGGCCGCACACGGCTCATGCCCTCACTTGAAGTGGCCCTCAGATTAATTTTTGAAAATTATAAAAATGTGTCCTCTGTGGTGCTGAGATACGCAGATATGCCAACTCTTTTATTCCTTCTGCCATCAGGCTTTTAAATGACAGTGACAGTGTTGTTTTGTAGTTTTTAATGCATTCTAGGTATGTATGGATATTGTGCACTTGTCATTGTTGCACTTTATTGCTGGACCCTTCACTTGACCTTTGACAGATCCAAGTATGTGGAATGTGTGTTTAATGTCCTGTCCTGCTGCAACCCATGTCTGCAAACTGAATTGCCCCTAGGGGATAAATAAAGTTATTTGAATCTGAATCAGTTGTACTGACACACCTGGCCACTACAGTGCAGTTCCAACTATCCCTCTTCATCAGTCGTCCCAACTAATGAGGAAGAGATGTTGTGCCATGGATAAGAGCGGAGGAAAGAGAAAACTTGATTGAGAAAGTAGTGTGGTCCAGGGTCCAGGTTTTCCATGCCATGCAGCCATTGATAGCCCCCCCCCCTCTCTCCCTCTTCAGAGTTGTATCTGCAACCTGCAGTCAGATCTGTTTTTTCAAGCTCGGCACAATGTGTAGAGAATTATGTTTTGGAGTCAGACAAATCACAATGAGTCATTCTATTTTATTTCAAACCTTTTCTATTCGTATTTATCAAAAAGGAATACAACTGTCATACATGCATTTGAGTATGGAATATGCCAAATTACTGTGCACTATATGTTTGGTCAATAAACATATACAAACATAATTAAAACAGCAGTTTTCATATCTGGTTAAGAGTGCAGTCCTATGTGGCCCTCTGTCAATGTCTAAGAAAAATTGTGGCCCCTGCCATTATTTAAGTTGATTCATTTGGTGGTTTTTACACATGGTAAGTAAGATTCCCAAGCAGAAGAAAGAGGGGAACTGAACACAACAGCATAAGCTGCCTTGATCCTAATGATAATTAACCATTAAAGTCACTCCTTTTTCCCCCTAAAGTTTGCTCTGTATTTTTACATTAGCTTGACTATTACCGCATGTTTTAGAGTGATGAGGAAATGGCTAGCAGTTTGCTTGAGTTCACGATGACCATCAGCTCCAGCCATGGCACAGTTCTTATGGATACCATATCATGTTGCTCTTGTCAGAGACATCAGTATCAGATAGCAGATGAGTGATTGGGTAACGAGGTGTGGTATCTGAATGCCTGATTTAACTGAGGCACCTGTTGATACCTGCAATATGGTCTTGTCTTGATTATGACGAGGTCATCTTTAGGATAGATGTGACTGGAGTCAATGTTGAAATGGCTGTGCCTGTTCCCTATTTAGGTCATCTTTAGATTAAATGTGATTGATGGCCATAGGATGTTTCCTGATTATCGTAAATCTAATGATAGGTTTTCCAAGTGGGTAGTTAAAGTTACTGGTTACAGTGATTCACACTTCCTTTGAGTCCTCTCTCAGGCAAACCAATCAGGCGTGAGTGCCTGATTGACACATGCCTTTTTGTAATAAACCTTTTTATATACAATCAATACTGTGTGCACAGAGCTTTTTCTTCATCCTCAACACATCATCGCTGCTCAAGATACAACAGAGACATACACATAAATATAATCAGGCTGTTTTCGTCAATATTTTCTTCATCCCAGCTTCTCGTCTGCTGAAGAGGCCAATTTGGCAACTCACCTGTGTTGACGCTGTTTGCAAATATGGCTGCCTCACTGTGTTATTTCTGTGGCTTGCCAGTTTCTCCTGCATGAAGAGGGTCAAGTAGAACTCTTTTCCGTGGTCTACACGGATCTGGTCCCACATGCCGTACTGCAGGACCGCATTTCTGAAAACAACAACACAGGTGTCACAGTTAGCAAGTTACTCAACATCCTTGTTCTCCATCTCCCTTCATGATTGGCTAGATTCCATTCCATGTCAAAATTCAGCAAGGCTTCACTCAGAGTCAGCTCCCCCACACGAGGAGTTTACGTATGTATTGGACAAGTTCAATTTTTATGATAGTGTGGCATACAGAGCCATTAGTGGATTAATTAGATCTACTACAATTTACATGTGTAATTAGCATTTTATTTACAGCTCATGTTCAGTGTGTGTTGCTATTTTTCTGTATGTTTTCTGTGATGACAAGAGATTAACTGGCAGAAAATGTAGTTTTCTAGCAGTGTGCATCACCTACCAGCAGAGGGGGCGTTTGCTGCACTGTGTGTGCACAAGGAGAAGGTAAGTCTCGCATTCTAAGAACAAGAATACGCAAGTGTAGTGCAACTGTTTCTTTTGGTCTATGTGTATGTGTGTGGCACACTGCATGTAATATACATTTTTGCACTTTGCAGATAAAAAAATAAAATAGAACACGTTAAAATTAAATTAGTAGTGGAGGGCAGCTTTATTTTACCCACTCTACAATAGCTGGCTCTGACCCTTTTCGTAACCGATTATAGGAACAAATTTGCTTTTAACACACACACAGACCACGGGCTCATCTTACAGCAAGAGGTAAAGGAAACTTGCTTCCCTTACCTCTTGCTTGCAGTCCGCTACAAAAGTCTTCTATCAGAACAAGATCTGTGCTGCTTCTGATTCCAGAAAACTGTTTATGGCGTTTAACTCCCTGCTTTCTCCTCCAGCTGCTCAGCCGTCCACTGCGCTGACCCCAGACATGTTTGCCTCCTTTTTTCACTAAAAAGATGGCTGCAATCAGCAACCAGTTCTCCAAACCTGACCAGTCCAGTCAGCTCAAACCCACCACTTCTGCTTCACTCTGCTCTTTTGCTCCTCTGAGCGAGAATGAGTTCTCCAGACTTCTTCTGAGCTCGAAACAAGTCCTCTCGATCCTCTCGAATTCCTCCCAGGTAACTGGCATTTTGTTGCTACTTTTAAGAAAGGCCGTGTCACCCCACTGCTCAAAAAGCCTCATCTCAACCCCGCCCAGGTTGAAAACTACAGACCAGTCTCACTTCTACCATTCCTGTCAAAAACACTGGAGCGCTCAGTATTTAACAAAGTCTCTGAACATCTGCGGAACAACAACCTACTTGAGGTACTTCAGGTGTCTAGGTCACGGCTCTAAATCTCTCGCCAGACTCTTCTCTTCTGTTGATCCCAAATGATGGAACAAACTACCAAACTCTCTGCATTCTGCTGAGTTCCTTTCTACTTTTAAGAGACAACTGAAGACTGAATTGTTCAGAGAACGCCTGGGCACATAACCTGACTCTTCTCCTCTTTGACCTGTGGGGTAGAATAAGTTAGATGGTCCAAGACCCAGCAGTTAATGAATATTTAGCACTGAAAAAGTTGTGTGACGTTGTATGTTCAAAGTCATTGTAAGTAGTGATACTGAGACTGTTGAATCCCAGATGCTGAGATTGTTACTTGTTATTAGTTTGTTTTCATCATATGAAGAAAAAAGCAACAACAAAAAACAAACCAAAAATGAACAAAAAACTGGGTGGGGGCGGCACTTCTTCTGCCACTATTGACAGGAAGTTGGACATAGTAAACATGATAAACTGTTGAATAGTTTACCTGAAGAAAAGTGGGAGCCACAAACACGATCTCTGCTGCTTACTGGGGTACAATTTTTCTTGTTGATGGCTGAAGCCACCGCCATCTTCTCTCTCCTGACATCGGTATTCGGTGAAATTTAAAGCCTGATCCCTTCTCAAAACGCTTCGTACAACCAACAACTACACACGATATTACCATTGTGGTAAATACAAGTGCAATTTCATTCATGAAAAGCGATAACTTTACGTATTTGTTTCAAACCCGATACCGTTCTCGTAGCAAGCCGTTATGTTACTGCCGGTTCTTGCCAACCAGCAGCGGTCTTGTACCACGTGACCATAACAAGTGACGACACGTTAGCGTCTCCCTAACAATGGCTGTAACTGTCAGAAAATCGTTTTAAAACGTAAGTTTTACCGATCAAAACTCGGATCGAAATTCACTCAAAAACCATAAGTATCTGTTCCTTAAGTTTTTATGAAGTCTTGAAGATGTTATGTTACGCCTGTAACTCACTGTGGGTTTCTATCTAAAAAGAACGACAGAGAGCTGGCTGTTATCCACTGTTTACTTCCTTAGCTTGAACCTGACATTCCCCCACTCAAATCCCCCCGTATTACCCCAGATTCCTCACCAACGTTCCCTTACACAACAGAAGAGCCTAACAATATTTTATGGCCGCTAGAACAAAAATTAGGAGAGAGAACATCAACATGCGTCTAACCTCATCAGAAGCCGTCCGGCTTTTGCCGGGAATACACAGCTTTGTCACATATGCCTCGGATGTGTGCGCCACTAATTAATGACCCCTCGCTACAACAGGTAACTGGAACCATATACAGACAAATATGAACTTCTGGGCTAAAAAAACACAGAAATAACCCAAAAGTAATAACAGAGATAATATCCACATTTTGAGAAGGTTCACCAAAAACATTATATTCAATTATTTACTCAGCTACAACCCAAACCACATCAATGAATATTTATAAACTGGTTGCTTACCTCATTTATTGCTTCAGCAATCTCGCACTCCAGTTTGGAATCCTGCACCCGTCCTCTCCTTATTCCATTTAGGGCGCAAAATTTTCGGATGTTAGATATGGATACGCCTTTGTTAACTCCACATTCAAAGCGAAGATAATTTGAAATATCATCATCAGAATGCCCATTTTGCATCATGTTTTGAATTATTTCGCCGTAGGGTGACAGCCTAGACTCCGACATTGCATCAACTACGACCTTGAATTGTCCTGTCCTATCGTCTTCTATATTACTACTTCTTCATCTGACGTTTTACGTAGCGTTTTTCCCGCTTTTTTCCACATCCGTTTCCGGAGGCAGCAAACCGCCAAAACGTTTTACGTCAGTGACTTACGAGCAGGTGAACTTCTAGCATCACCCACCCATCGCTCTCGGTACCGCCAACAATTGCAGCATCAGCAGCATTATCCTTTGGGAAAGAATGGAGACTTTCATGCTGTATAGGGAAAACCAGAGGATTACTCTCAGACTGGATGATATGCGTGTAGAAAGAATTGCACGCATTTTCCAGGTAGGTTTTTGTTAGTGTAGTATCCTGAGCAGCAATGATGTGTTGAGGATGAAGAAAAAGCTCCGCGCAGAGTCTTGATTGTATATAAAAAGTTTTATTACAAAACTGCCCACAGCAAAATGTTTCACCGCCAAAATTTTGTTTAAAAGCACATGCACTGGGGTCTGTTCTTACATAAAGGTTTTTTGCGCGCTTGCGCCAAACAGTGCTCCAGAGGTGCCGCAGGTCTCCGTTTTGGAGATAGTTTTTCTTGGTCCAGTGTTTTTTGTTTTGTTTGGATTTGTTTTTTGCCCACCCCATTGAACTAACGACTGCATTCTTTCTGTAGGTCAACATGCCCAGTATGTACCTGACGGATGCAGCAAATGTTGCCATTTTCCCTGTTGAGGATGGTAGTTTCAGCTCCCTGGACCTGTGTGACCATGACCACTATGAGGTCCATGGAGAAGCTGGGCAGACCCAAGAGATGGGGGCAGCACCAGTCCATGCACCAGCCGCAGGCTCATCTCGCCAATTTGCCTTTCGGAGTGGCCCACCAGTCACTGCAAACATGAGCGTGCTGACAAGATCGGTTTCCACTCCAAGGTCATTTCACAGGTAGGGACATATGGCAACTTAAAGTTATGGTGGTAATGGTTAATACCGCTCAAGTTAATAATTTACAATCTAATTTTAAGCTAACAGCATAGTGGATGTAAACAACATATTACTAAAGACAGAAGCATGGTGCATTTAGAGTTTTACATGGGCTCACACGCTGGGTTGTTTGACCAAATGAATGCAGTTATGTAGCTTGGTTTGCTTCATTCATTACAGGGCCATTCATGTGTCCGACGTGGTGGAGGGGAAACTACTTTCAAGGAGAGTGGTCATGGTGCGGTTTACGGAGGCGGAGGCAACTGTGTCCATCATCATACACAAACTAAAGGTTGCCATGGCAGACGATGAAGACTACACCCTCACTGACACCGCCGGCAATGAAATTGTCGAATCGGAAGGGACAACAGGTAAATAAAATATTTTATTATTTAATTTATATTTAGCCTACACCAAATGCATACGAAAAAATAGCATAACATCAATGGTCAGAAAGTAGAGGCTTTAGGCCTACATTACTCTTTACTTTTGTTAACTTCTCTCTTTGTCTGTCTTTTTTTTCTGCATTTCTTTTTTGAAGGATCAATGTACTGGAAGCAAAGTGCACGAAAAAATTTTGCCATCAAGACTAGCACTTTCCAGCAGTGGCATTCCAGCCACAGGTATTGTTTAGATACCAACACAAGATTTGCTTGTGAAAGGTTGGTTTGGGTTTTTGGGGGTTGACATTGTACTTTTCAGTGCCTTGCCACTGTGGATCAGTGGTTGCCCGCCCAGACACCAGCTAGGTCCGGTGTGGGAGTATCTAGTTGGCCAAAGCACTCTTAATGTTGACTTTACATGTTCACATCATGCCATTGTGCGTTTCCTTTGAGGTCTGGTCCAGACCACTATCAAGTTAAACTATGAATCATAGCTTCTCCATTTTATTTAATTTTTCCTTGTCATCATTCAAACTTTTACAATACAATCATTCTCAGATAAATTATACACAGTATACTAATTTCTCAAATGGCTTGAATTTTTTTAAATTTAATAACAATATGCTTAATGTGACAAATGCAGAAATGAAGATGTCCAGAGGCTGCAGGACCAAGTGGAGGAACTGCTGGAGGCATCCCAAGGGCTGGGGGAAGTCACACGGAATATTGATACCCTTGTGACCCTCAGCCACAACCTGTCTCCAGTGTGGCTGGAATTTAAACAAGCCTTCATATGTTTGGTCTGCAGAGGTACTGCTTCCATTCTGCATGTTTGAATATTACTGGTTGGCATAACATCAAATGTAGCAGTATCAATGTTTTGTCTTGAAATTATGAATTTAGGAGAAAAAGGAAAACAAAGAATTGAAAACACACCAGGCTATTCAAGTTGCTTCATATATGTTGATTGGGAAGTCTTGTCTGCATGAATTGATGAAACTACTTGGATAAGAAGTGAAACAGCCAAGACAAAATAAGTCCAGTTGTCTAGTTTGAAATGCCTTGAAAGGACTCTATTCTCATCCAGATCCCTTCATGCTAATCAGTACATTATTTTTACATACCTGTATTTCTTTTTCCAGCTACCATGACTCGGCCCATGTTTACATCCTGCTGTCGGAGCCTGGTGGGGTGTGTCGATTGTGTACGAGAGTGGGAACGAAATTCTAATCAGTGCCTCAAGTGCAGGGGAGACCTGCCTACCTACACTGAGGTAGCAGGACTGTCTGCAGCACTAGACTGCCTGAGGTCAACTCAGTAGTTGTGACAAAATGGGCTATTGTCACAGCTTCACTACTTTCGGAAATTAACTGTACACATTCATTTCCTGTCTTGCATTATTGGGCAAACTGATTAATCCAGGTGTGTCTGGTTGAGACTGCTGCAACAAGACACACCTGGATTTATCAGTTTGCCCAATAATGCAAGACAGGAAATGAATGTGCACAGTTAATTTCAGGAAGTAGTGGAGCTGTGAAAACAGCACATTGGAATATTTTATGTTATATGTTCACATTTATGTTTTATTTAGAGTTACGGTTTATTAGTTAAGTTTGTTAAGTTTGCTTGTTAAGTTTAACTTTTGAGGCTTTATTAAAGAGATAGTTGTTTTTTCTCATAGTCTTTGGTCTCAATTTCTTTAATCTTCTCAGTCATTCAAAGAAAAGTATAACTGTAGCAATGCAGGGACAAAGACTACAGGTGTTACAGTAAACATGCTCTCACAGATTAGAATAATATTGGTTCATGATGAAGATATAAGCAACATAGGTCACGAAAAATGATGTATCCATTTTATTTAATTTTTCCTTATCATTCCAACTTTTACAATACAATCATTCTCAGATAAATTATACACAGTATATTAATTTCTCAAATGGCTTCAATTTTTTAAATTTAACAATATGCTTAATGTGACAAATGCAGAAATGAAGACGTCCAGAGGAAGAACAAGAAAAATGGTGAAGGGTGCCATGAAGACTACTTTATTTTTTACAGGCAAAATGGTTGCTATCCTCAGGAATAGCAGAATCTGCAATGCAATTGAAGATTAAAACATCTAGCACAATTTATAGCTATAAAAGACAATAAAACTGACCATTAGCTTGTAATGAGTGAAGAGAAGGATGGATTGGTTGATTATTACAGTGGTAAGTAGTAAGTGGTACAGTGATAGCTCCTCAGACTACAGGACAAATGATGCCATTTTCCCCATGAAGTAGAGTGTGGTTTACCCCTTCTTGCGGTTGGTGTTCTTGCAGCATACCCTCCGAAAGACGGTAAGAGACTCGACTGATGGTTTCAAGTTTATTGCCACAAGCAACTCCATATACCAACGTGAGAACTGACAAAATAAAGAAAAATAAAACATCGCATTTCAGTCTCACAACTCATCTATAATAAATCACAATGCGCTCTAAATCTTAGCAACAGATAAGTTCGCTAATGCTGAGCAAAATGCTAGCACTGTTTTCCGATTATCAATAAAGTTATAACCATAAGCATAACACATACACACACACTAACCTTGTGCCTCTTTGGGGGGTTGCAAAACAAATATACTCATCATTCGATGCCTTATCCCTTACTGTACCTTGAACTTTCATCTTTTACGTTAGCTCATTCATTCCGTAATGAAGTGACTAGAATTCCCGGAAAAAAACGATAGTCGGGAAATAAAAGGTAGTCTTCAAATAAAATCATGGCGATATAAATCTGAACCATTAACTCCAAAACGTGCAGAAATATACGCACAAAGCAGATAAAATGACATTTGTTAGCAAACCCGTTAAAGTACGCCGGCCCGCGGGCGGGCCGTTTTTTTTATCGGTATACGCTTTTTTTTAAATAGAAGGACACTGCAAACACGATTATACAAACACTATACACACATAGAAAGCTGAGATTCTCATGAATCCGCCGGTATAAACCACTTTCAGATGTGATTACCACAGCGGGTAATATAAACACATTTATCCAACAAACAACAAGTCATGTAAACGTGCACAGCTCACCTGTCGACGCAGTTTGGACGCTCGTTTCTGGTCATAAAAGAAGATAATCCACAAAAACCGGCCAGAACCCAAGCTTAGCCATCCAGAGGAAACAATCCAGTATAATACTTTGGCCAAAACATGTCTCGAAATAGGTAAAAAATCCAGAAAACGATCGGCTCCGTGCGCGTGCACGCGGCGCGTGGTGGCGCTGTGCGTTTCATATTCACTGCATCTTTCTATTATAACTTCATCATTCACGGTCCTATTCCCTTTGTTTGCGATTCAAAATGGATACTGGAGGCTTCTCGACCGCTTCAAACCGGACTTCAACCAATCAGGTGACTCGTTTCCGCCTACTTCGGCGATTTAGCCAACCATGGCCGAGTCTGACAGATATCGATTACATCACTTGATTGACTTGTTTCTCAGCAAATCACGCCGGAGGAAACGTTAGATTGACAGGCCTGGTAGCCAATGAGCTTGCTGAATGGCTTGAATATAAATCCCGCCTCTGCCAGCGGCTTTATATGATATTTCATTCGTGAGCTCCGGGCTCCACCTGCTGTTTCTCTGTATTCCTCTCAATCTGTGTGTGTGATCGACACTGAAGCCTATCTGAAGTGATTTTTTGAGTTCTTTATGAGTTTTTGGAGTGAAAATAATGTGAAAATTAAGTGAAAATGAATTTATACCATTCTGTAGAGAGTGTGCACAGTGTATAAAGAGTGTATCCAACATTGACAGGGGCGGAGCATATCAGTACAAATACATGTGTGAAACACTCATTTCTTGTAGTATTGCTCTGAAATTTTGACCTGAACTATGTAAGACCCCAGGCTTTTGCAATATTGTGTTTTCAAGCTCTCACAGTGCTGCCACACTGATTTTCAGGTGTTTTATTAGGGAAAAAATGTAGGCGAGAAAACAATTCATCCTAATTCAGTGTGTGCCAACATGAAATACTCTGTGCCAGTAGCACCTAGAGTAATTCTGACTGCACTGGGTGAAAATTCAGGTTGTCAGCTTTCAAATGAGACCCCAACCATGCCTGTACTCCAAACAGTTCAAGAACAGCATTCAATTTACTTTCTGTACATCTCAGTAGAAATTTCGGGCGGAAATTGCCTGGACCTTTTAGCAAAACCCATATCATAAAACTCAGCACATATAAAGATTATGTCACAAAAATGCATTTCAAACGAGACTTTCGTTTTATAAGGCAAACACACAAACACACAAGCTACCATCTGGTGGACAAAATGAGACACAGCAAGCATAAAACAAAGTGGGTTTACTACAGTTCTGATCCCGGACAAGTTTGTTCTCCAGGAGATAATTATTTGTTCCTGTGGCAGTCAGTTAAAACTAGGTCTATGCAATTACCATTAATAATCATAACAGCCTAATAATAATAATAATAATAAGTCAGTATAGCAGCTTTCATGCAGGAATTGCAGCTCAAAGAGCGTCACAGGAATGGCCACAATAGAGCGCGGGCACTTTTGAGTGCATCTTACATGTATTGCATTGGTTAGTGAAGAAGTCAGAGAAAAGCCATTAACCCAGATCACATTAACCCAGATCAATGTATTAATTGCCTGATAGGGGATGGTTGGTGGCAACATTAAGGAATGGCGACACCTGCTGGTCATTTTATATACCTACTTTCAGCGCGCCTCTTCGGCCTCCTCTTGGGTGTTTAATCCGATAGATAGGCTATCTTTCGCTCATTCAATCAATAAATAGCCTACTATCGTGCAAACTCTGTACTGTGTACACGACTTGCTTTGATTTAGAGTTAGGGGAAGTGCAGTGGGGGCAGGCAATACAATGAAAGTCAGTCTGTCTATGAATGCCAGCGCAAGAGCTTTATTGTGATGGACAGGAGCTTTATTGTGCACTGGCTGGCTCCGATGCCCCGCCCACCAATGAAACGAAATATGGAGTTGTATTTTCATTTTGGGGGTGAAAACGAAAAAACGAAAAAACGAACCGTTTCCTGTTTTTTTTGTTTTTTTGTTCAAAACGAAAAAACGAAAAAACGAACCGTTTCCTGTTTTTTTGTTTTTTTGTTCAAAACGAAAAAACGAAAAAACAAACCGTTTCCTGTTTTTTGTTTTTTGCTCAAAACGAAAAAACGAAAAACGGCTTGATTTTTTGTTTCTGCTTGTGTCTTTTATAGCCGGGAATCAAACGGATAAAACGTACCTTGTCCGTAATCACATCTGAAAGTGGTTTATACCGGCGGATTCATGAGAATCTAAGCTTTCCATCGGTGTATAGTGTTTATATAATCGCGGACATTCTTTAAATTCCTATGCAAATTAGTAGGTGTACCACCGGCGGTACACTGAAGTTTTTAAACTGCACAAACACATGAGTGCAAATAGTGCTTCTCTTACATGTTAACGTGCTTGGTGGTAGGGTCCATGCAGGGATCTTACCCTTAACCCTGCCCTCACAAGCCTTGACATTTCTTGATGACAGGTAGCCGGTCATCATTTTGCGGCCAAATGATGATCCAGTCTGGAAGAACATTTAATGTTGAAAATTGTGTATTCTGAGCTAGAGCACCCAGAAGGTGGCGATGTTCACATTATTACTATGACATTCAGATATAGTGGATGAGATTGTTCACAAAGCATATAAAAACTAGGCATGCAATTATGATAGACCGCTTCGGCAGTGCTGTTCTGACTATTACATTTATTTCTTAAGTCACCCTGCTAGTCCTGTGAATAAATAAGACAGCAGTGAAATCCATTGTACCCGATTTGCTTGCCCTTTGGGGTAACTCTTGTAATATTGGGCTATAAAAATAATAAATAAATAAAAAACGGATATCAAAAAATGAAATTTAACTTCTAATTTGTTTTTTGATATCCGTTTTTATTGGAAAAAGAAATCGGAAAACGGATTGGTTTTCCGTTTTCTGATTTTTATTTTGAAAACGAAAAACGGGAAACGGCCGTTATCCGTTTTTGGTGTTTTGACCCCAAATCGAAAATAGAATGACGGCGACGTACACGGACCGATCAAAGCCGCGCTAGTTTTCGGTTTTGCCAGCACCGCTCTCTTGAGCTCGTCTGATGAAGCCGAGTCAGATGAGTTTAGAGCGAGCACACATACACACAGACAGACAGACACACACACACAGACAGACAGACACACACACAAACACACACACACACACACCTAAAAATATTTTGTTTAAATTTTGTAAGATGTATTGTTCTGAACCAAATGTTGACTTGTGTTGTTTGTTTGTAAAGAAATGATTTAGCTAACAAAAGGTTAAAAAGTTGACCTCAAAATGCTTTTTCCGAGTTGTTTTTGTTGTTTCATAGAAGTAAACAACTGTTCAGTTGTGTGGGATGTCACTAAACCAAAAATATTGGCATCAAAAGTGATTGATGTGCCTCTCTGCTAAAAAAGCTCGTTTTCTCTGTTTTTTGGTCAAAAACAGGTGTTTTTGCTGAAACTACTCTATGTTCTGCTGCCGATAACTTTAGAACCGAAAATGCTAGAAACAAACTTTTTTCCTGATGAAAGAAGAGAATCTACACTTTCTTTCGATAGTTTCAATGTTTATGTAGTCTTAAAACCTGATATTCTGTAGATCTTGAAAAATCTGTCAAAATTCTTAAAAACTCTGGCAGTAGGGGGCTCTTTGCTCTGAAAACGGCTGGCAGCCAATGAGTTAACCCTTTAAGCTGCGGTCAATTTTCCCCTGACATTTCTACTGAGATGTACAGAAAGTAAATTGAATGCTGTTCTTGAACTGTTTGGAGTACAGGCATGGCTGGGGTCTCCTTTGAAAGCTGACAACCTGCATTGTCACCCAGTGCAGTAAACATTACTCTTGGTGCTACTGGCACAGAGTTATTTATGTTGGAACACACTGAATTAGGAGGAATTTTATTCTCGCCTAAATTTTTTCCCTAATAAAACACCTGAAAATTAGTGTGGCAGCACTGTGACAGCTTGAAACACAACAAGGCAAACAGCCTGGGGTCTTACATAGTTCAGGACAAAATTTCAGAGCAAAACTACAAGAAATGAGTGTTTCACACATGTTTTTGTACTAATATGCCCAATTATGTCAATTTTGGACACCCTATGTACACCCTGTGAAAAAATGGTATATGGTCGTTTATTAGCCCTTTTTCACACTATTTTCACTCCAAAAACTCATAAAGAACTAAAAAAAATCACTTCAGATAAGCTTCAGTGTGGATCTTGATCTGAATCAGAGGCACAGACGGAGATAGAGAAAAGCAGCCGCAGCAGGAGAGCCGGAGGTGTGAAAAGTCACACAGCGCCGCTAAAGCCCGCCTCTCGGCTATTCAGCAAGCTCATTGGCTATCAGCCCTGTCAGTCAAACGTTTCCTCCGACGTGTTTTGCATCAGAATTTCAGGAAGAGATGAGAGTCACCAGATCCATCGGCCATGGCAACGGCTGGCTGTTCCGGGTTCGGAGGCAGCGATGAGTCACTTGATTGGCCGAAACGCGGCTGGGATCGAAGACAGAGGCTCCAGTCGCCATTTTCTGACCGAGATCGTGAGGATAACAGAAAGCTTCATAAAATTATGGATAAAAATGCAGTGGAATTATGGAACGCGCAGCGCCACCATGCGCCACGTGGACGCGCACGGAGCCGAGCTATTTGTGGATTATTTACTTATTTCTAGACATGTTTTGGACAAAATATGATACTTGCTCATATTGTCTGGATGACTACTCTTGGATTATGGCCGGTTTTTTGTGGATTATTTTCATCGTTGACCGGTAAAAGACCATCGAAACGTAAGTTATGCCCTTTATGTGTCCCTTTAAACTTTTGTTGTTTGTTTTAGAAATGTGTTTTTTCTCACCCGCTGTGGTAATCACATCTGAAAGTGGTTTATACCGGCGGATTCATGAGAATCTAAGCTTTCCATGGATGTATAGTGTTTCCTATCGTCCCGTTTGAAGCTAAAAATGCTTTTGCCGTTAAACTTCAGCCGGCCATTTTCGGCCCGAATACGGGCCCGTGAAGCTTTTAATATAATTTTTATATGAATTCAATGGTTTTAATTATTCTTATGTAAGCAGTAAAAGAAATAATCTCTGACGTTTATAACAAACCAAGCTGTTCTAAAATCGGTTGAAAATTGAGCAATCGACAGTGATTTTAAAATCCATGCTCCATTGACTTTAATGTTATGAGTGATCGAGCAGCCCTGTCCCAAGATGGCCGCCATGTGGCGACGTTGCTCTCCATTAGAGTGCCTGTATCAATGACGTATATATGAGCTCTATATATACGTCATTGGCCTGTATAATGAGAGTGGCGACATGATGGGTCCAGGGGGCGCGCAAGATGGCGCTGCTGTGAACGGTCGGAGTTTTTCAGGGCTGAGGAAAAAACTCTGGACAAAACCTCACAAATGACAGCTAAAATCCAGTAGAGTTGCTAAATGGATATTTAAATGTATATAGAACAAGACAACCCCTTCAGACTACACCGGACGACTTAAAACTTTGCCAGCAGCAAGACCGAGCCAGAAGCTAATGTTAGCCAAGATGCTAGCCCCGCTTCCAGCCATTGAGGAGACCGTTGTATCCACGGACATGGAGACTGAAAATGTGAGAGAAAAACGACACCGGATCGCTACTCATTCGTATGCTTGTACCTCAAAAGACAACGGTGAGTGTGACTCTGGTCCAGAAACACCGATTAAGACTGGAGCATCCAAGAAGAAAGCTAAGCATAAAATGGAGAACAAAGCTCCGCTGTCGCTAAGTGAAGTGCAGGACAACATTATTCGCGCTCTCACCATAAAGACAGACGAAATAAACGGCACCCATGAACGAGATCAAAAAACTGGTGAATAAAAACACCATGGACATTGAGGACTTAAAGAGGTCTGTTGAGCATGGCTCTCTAGAAGTTGATGGTTTGAAAACAGAAATGCTATGCTGAAGAACAAATGCCAAACTCTGGAAAAGAAAATGGAGGAATTGGAAAAGAAAGTAAATGATGCTGACTCATACAGCAGAAGAATGAATTTGAAGATGTATGGCATTCCTGAAGGTCCAGGGGAAGACATTCGTTCCAAAGTCATGAATGTCCTCCTCGCTGTCCCTGCCAGACAAAAACAGAGTTGAAGCTGCAGTGGACGTGGTTCACCGACTTGGAAGACACAGAGATGTGAATGGCGGGAATACTGCAAGACCAAGGCCTGTCATAATAAGATTCTCCAACGGGATACAAAGGATGCAATCTGGAATGCAACAAAGAAAATGCCTACCTAAAAGCACACCACCTGTGGTTCAGCTGGATCTGACAGCTGCTGTCAAGGAGAGGAGAGAGCTTCTGTGGCCAAAAGTGGACAAAGGCAAGGAAGCAGAACAAAGTCTCCTACTTCGTGGGAGCTCGTGCTTTCGTGGATGGGAAAGAAATTTTTCCTGACTGAATAAATTGGTAACTATTCAACTGGTCAGTTGGTTAGTAATATCTTTCAAGTGTGACTCAAGTTTCTTATGAGGAAAGTTTCAAACTTTTGTACCAGAGATACGCTCGTGATTTATGCACTTTTTTCATTGTTTTGTTCTAAAAGTGTAGAAAGCAACTCAAAATTATTCCAAGTGAGAAGTCCATTTTGGATTAGAATTCATTAATCCATGTCTATTTCATTGTTCTCTTTTAATGCCAGGGGTCTACGTAATATGTTGAAGAGGAAGTCAGTATTTTTGTATCGTACAAGCAAACGCCATGATTTTTACTTTGTTCAGGAAACACACTCAATGTTGAAGATGTCATGTTTTGGAGGAGCCAGTGGGAGTGAAGACATTTGGTTCTCACACGGAATAATAAGTCTGCAGGAGTAGCTGTTCTACTTGGTGAGTTCAAAGGCAAACTGTTAATTTTGAAAAAGATGAAGGTAGATGGATACTTTTGGTTGTAGAAATAGCAGATAAACATCTCATTCTAATTAATATTTATGCCAGCAACAACAAACAACAAAACTCTGCAATTTTCTTTGAAATTGAAACAAAAATTAATCGATACCGACTTCAAATTTCCATTTGCTAAAACAATTTGGGGAGGTGATTTTAATACATCACTAAATGATGAAGTTTGACAGATTTCCACCTAAATCTAGTACTCAAGCAATGACCTGCAAAATATATGCTTACGGCTTGATCTGTTAGACATCTGGAGAAAAATAATCCTGACCAAAAAATGTATACATGGAGTATTCTACTTTCTCTCAAAATCTAGAATTGATTTCTGGTTAATTTCAGTGATATAGGTGAAAAGTTCAAACTGTTTCTAATTGACTCTTTTTGTTTTTTCTGACCACAAGCCATCTCCATAAAGATACATTTAAATAATGTTTGGTCAGGAAGATATCTAAAAATTACTGGAAATTTAACAAATGTTCTCTTAGAAGATACAAATTTGTAAGAGAAACTAAAGATATTATCACACAAATTCTGGAGACAGGCATGTGTGAGAAAAGTGCATGTCTTAGCTGGGAACTAATGAAATATGAAATAAGAAACTGGCCATTAGACATAAGCAAAGAACAGCTAAAAAGAAACAAAAGTCGGAGTTAGAAACTGTTACAAAATAATAAATCTCTCCAAACAGACCATTATCTTCACAAGATATTGTAGAATTGTCTAAACTACAGATACAATTAGACAATATATGAATCCAAAGCAAAAGGTGCATTCATAAGATCAAGGCTTAGATGGATGGAACACGGGGAAAAAATTCTAAATATTTCTTTAACTTGGAGAAGAGACGGAAAGAAATGTCCTCAATAAAACAGCTTACAATCAATAACAATAGAGGATCCAGCGATTATATCAAAATATTTAGTTGAATTCTATCAAAATCTTTATTCTTCCTCTAATCCATGCTTAATTGGAATTCAATCATTCCTAGATGCAATATCTCATAAAGTAAGGAAAATAGATGACCATTTTAAATCAGTTTGTGATAATCCATTTACTCTAACAGAAATTATAAATTGCATTGGAAACCTAAAGGACAATCGGGCTCCAGGAAATGACGGGTTGACCACCGAATTCTATAAGTTTTTTAGAGATCTTCTAGCACCATTTATACTTCTATTATTTAAAGAAGCCTTAAACAAGCAGGAACTACCTCCATCTCTTAAGCAAGGTGTTATA